>NW_027187239.1:917758-983241 GCF_028583685.1 Petaurus breviceps papuanus
ATCGAGGGTGTGCATGAAGGAGGGCTGTGATCGAGGGTGTGCATGAAAGAGGGCTGTTATCGAGAGTGTGCATAGAAGTCAGGCTGTGATCGAGGGTGTGCATGAAAGAGGGCTGTGATCGAGGGTGTGCATAGAAGGAGGGCTGTGATCGAGGGTGTGCATAGAAGGAGGGCTGTGATCAAGGGTGTGCATGAAGGAGTGAGCATGGTTTGGGAAGAGAAGAAGGCAGAGGGAGAGAGCAGGCCATGAGGCTGAAGTCACACTGGGTGTGACTGAGAAGCCCTTTCACTTCTTGGGTTATTTGAAGGGCACTGTTCAGATCCAGCGTCCCTATCCAAGAAAGTCTCCTAACAACGCGGTTGGTTTCTAGGGGGAGAGCAAGGATCTTCTCTTCATCCTGACGGCCAAATACAACGCCTGCATCCTGGAGTACAAACAGAGTGGGGAGAGCATTGACATCATCACCCGAGCTCATGGCAACGTGCAGGTGAGGGGAAGCCCCAGGAGGCTGGGCTGCATCACAAATCAGGGTCACTTATCTGTTCAGTTGGGGATCATTAAAACTGAACTGAGGGAGTTAAATTGGACTCTGCCTTTGAAAGAAATAAAAAATTATCAGCTGCTACATTATTGGCTGAGAAAAATTAAGGTAATTGGGAAAGTTCCTCTGTGGTCAGAGAACCCACCGTGGACTTGACTTGCTATGGAAAGGAAAGCCCGTCTTCCTTCATTTCTTTCCTTTGTCCTTGGGAGTCTGAAGAACAGGGAACTTGTGTCAGTGAACTGCATTCTTTGACCACAGAATTGAGCTGTTGGTAAAACTGGACTTAAGTAACAGCCTCTTGGGCTTCCAGGCCTATTCTGACCATAGGTAGCCCCAGCTTATCATTTTCCTGCATCTTCAGATGGCACCAAGGCTAGAAAGTGGTGCCCAGGGCCCTCTGCTGAGGCCTATCACTGAATCTTCTTTTTAGGATCGGATTGGTCGGCCCTCTGAGACTGGGATTATCGGCATCATTGACCCTGAGTGCCGGATGATTGGCTTGCGCCTCTACGACGGCCTCTTTAAAGTTATCCCTCTGGACCGAGACAATAAGGAACTGAAAGCCTTCAACATTCGTCTGGAGGAACTCCAAGTCATTGATGTCAAGTTCCTTTATGGTTGCCAGGCCCCCACCATCTGCTTTGTCTACCAGGTAATGACCGGGGAGGGATGGGGAGAAGCAGCTTGATCTGGTCTGTAAGGGGCTGCTGATTGATAGGCAGAATATTTGGATTTACTAGGGTGAGATTCTTGTGTCTGCAGTATCGTTAGGTGCCTGCCTGGGAAGCTGATCATTGTGCAGAGATGAGAAGGGGCTTTGGGGGAGGGTTTCCTTGGCTCTGGTGCTACACTCTTGGAAAGAATGTAAGGTGACCTAATCTGTCTTTATTTGTTTCTGAAAATTTTACTGGAATACGTTTGTAGCTCATTAAGGCTTGACTGTAGAGAGCTGATCTGGATATTGCCTTTGGAAAGAAAGGGACACATTTTCAGATGGCATCAGCTGGGACAAAGTTCCCGTCTAGTTCATTGCTTACCTTCTGTGAGCTTTCACTCAGATCATCGTCCATATCCCAGGTTTGTCCTTTGGGCTATGAAGGGTGCCATCAGGCCAACCAGCAGACCACTTTGCTAGTTTGTGAAGCGCAAGTAGAATCTGAAGTCATTTCTTGAGTACAGTCACACTTCTGGCCTAGGGCAGTGCTGGCCTGGTTTGCTAGGTTCTGCTCAGGTACTTGGATATTTTGGGAGGATGAGGCCTTGTATGGAGATCCTGCTTTGGCTTGAGGGCCTCTCTATCGCTTCATCATCTCTGGGCTTGGTAACTGGTTGGAAGAAAGTTGAGACTTGGGTAGGAAAACTCACCTACACATTCTAGATATGTTTATGTTGAATTAGTTCTTAGAAGCTGCAATGCAAGTCCCCTTCTCTTCTTCCTCCCCCTTTATAAAAGTCAGGCTGTTGGAGCTTGGCTACTACTGGGTAGGTAGAGACCATTAGTTCAGACTTCTCCCAGACAGTTTGGGTGGTTCTTGGCATCCCCCCTAGAGGCGGACCTGTACACACATGTACAATAAGCCTGAGCCATTGGAAAGAGTCCTGCTTGCCATGCCTTGTGTTAGAGATTATTTCCATTAAATCTTTCCTCTTAACTTTAAAGACCTTGAACTACAAGGGCTGCACTCCATAAGAAAGTTCTTCCTTAAGTTCGTGGGATCCGTGAACTTCGAGGACTCTCGGGGCCCAGCTATACTCTGAGGGGTAGCTCACCTTCCAGTCTACATTGGCAGCCACCTCAAGGGCCTGGAGTCAGGGCCATGGTCGTGTCCAGTATCTGCCTAGGGTGCCTCTTCCTACGCAGGCCTGACTGGCCGAGTGACCCAGAGAGGGGAGAGCAGGTCATCATCAATGCCAGAAATGGGGTGGGAATTGAGTCAGGATGCTGTCAAGGCCAGGTTTTGGAATGCAAAAACAAAGCTTCTGTTTGCTGTGAGTGCCATCACCGAGCAGAATGTTCTATAAAACTGTCGTGTTCCCACCATCTGCTGCTGTTCTTGAAGATGAGCTGTGGATGCTACCGTAGTTGGAGTTCTTTTCAGAGAGACCCTTCACAAAGGCGCTTGGTGAATTCTTGTTGATTGGCTGCTGTGTGAGGGTGAGCAGGCAACAGAGCCTGAGGCCAAAGGGTGAGCCTTGCCTCACCTGGCCTCCACTAGCGGTGACCCTGAAGGACTGGCCCCTGCTCTAGGCTTTGGCCAGCGATGTTGGTCCGTTTCCTGCTGCTGACCAGCACTGGTGCCCCTTTTTCCCCATGTTTAACATTCCACCTTTTCCTGAGGCTAGGACCCCCAGGGACGGCATGTCAAGACCTATGAAGTGTCTCTTCGAGAGAAGGAATTCAATAAAGGCCCTTGGAAGCAGGAGAATGTGGAGGCAGAAGCTTCAATGGTGATTGCAGGTTGGTTAGCTGTGCAGTTCTGAGGAAATCTGCTTTGTCCTTGGAGTGTCTCATTTTGCTTCATCCTGTCCCCTGCCTGCCTTTGCCATTTACAGTGTCACTGGAAGCAGGTGTGTGTTACAGCACTTCCTCTCGTTGCCAGTTTGTTTTTTTTTTTCCACTTCTCCTTGGCACGTGTAAGGGAAAGAGCATGGCCCAGAATTAAGAGACCAGCTCTCACGTTCAGTCTGCCTCTTCTAACTCTATGACCCGAGACAAATCATTTATCCTTTCCAGTAAGTGAGAGTGATCATGGAAGTCCCCAGCCTCCCCTGACCTGGGGATTGGAGGCCACAGGCCTGAGGGCTTAGGTCTTCCCTCTGACCTGTGCTGGGGTGTGACCCTGGGCACCTGACTTAGCATATCTGAGAGGGTCAGTTAGAGCCAGGCTGCTACTCTGCCCTGGGAGGGAAGGTCTCTGTGCTGGTCACAAGAAAGTGATCATTGTCCTAGCTTTGTAGACAGACCAACCACTCCTTCCCATCCCTGTCTTTAGGCTGAGGGAGCACTTGGAGCTTAGATGTTCCCCTGTCAGATAGATGGGGAATTTGGAGGCACAGAGAGTTTGTGACTTGCCCAAGGTCACACAGCTGGCCACAGGAGAGAGCTTGGTCTAGAAGGGTCTTGTTAGGCCTAGGTCCTGTCTGGGTAAGGTCCAGTATTGACAGCCTCCTGTTGGTGACAGTGCCTGTCAGCTGCCCCGCTTTCCACATAGATGGCATGTTCAGTTGCAGCTGTAACACTTTCACAGAGCATGGTTTTGCAGCCGTCTGTTCATTTGTGGTGTGAGCTGTGCTCCTGCCCTTAGGCCCTGCCCCCCATGTAGCAGAGATGAGTTGGAAGGAACCTTGGCATCACCCTCATCCAGTGCCCTCATTTAACCATGGATTACAGCTTCCACATGTTGGTTCTGATCTTATAGAAGGAAAAACTGAGCAAGGATTGAAGGGTGGGGAGCAGGGGGCAGGGGGAATGGAAGAACTAGGGTCAAAGGTTTAAAAATTAATGTTGTTCAGGAGAGAAAATTGGGAGGGAGGGACTATTCAAGAACATTTCTCACTCCTTGAAAAGCTCTAGAGAAGCCAGAAAGAAAGAGAGGGTTCCATACTGAGTTGATGCCAGTTCTAATTAAGTCCTAAAAGGTACACCTCTGGAAAATTCCGTTTTCATTTTCTGCTCTTTAAATGGAGAGGATGAAAGTCAGGATTTGTTCTAAAGTTTCTTCCTTGCTCTTCTGCAGTCCCAGAGCCTTTTGGAGGTGCAATCATTATTGGTCAAGAATCCATCACCTATCACAATGGGGATAAGTACCTGGCCATTGCCCCTCCCATTATCAAGGTGAGATACCTGCTTCCTGTTTCCTCTTCCCTAGGCTTTTCCCTTCTGCTGTTCTGAGGTTAGAGCTGGGAGGTGGACAACCCACTGTTTGTTATCTACCACGGATGCTTTTGTGAGACACATCAGGATAGCCTGCCCTCAGAAACCTTACAGATTAGTGAGGGGCCAGGTGTACATAGAAAAGAGAAGCTTTCACCCACTAGCAGTAGCATTTATTGCATGAAGTAGCTGAATGTATCGAGCAGAAGTTATTATCCTTGCAGCTCATGTAGAGAAAAAGACCAAAGTTTTGTAGTTACTTTTTCAAATAAAGAAAAATCCACATTCATTATAAAAGGAAAAATTACACAATTTTACTCATTTTTGGTGGGTGAAAATATCTAGTATAAAGGTTCTGCTCTAATAGCATTCACCTGAAGACCTTGCAGCTATCTTCAGTTGTATCTGTACCATGCAGAAAATAACTGCCCTCACCCCTCTTTGTCCCAGAAGACACAGAGGGATCTCCATGTGTTGCATTTTTCATATCTCCTTCCTTTATCTTATGTGCATTCCAGGGACCCAGGTCTCTATGTTGTCAGCCAAAGGCTTCCTGGGGCTTTCTTGGTTCCTTCTGATAAAATGGTGAGGCCTACCTAGTAAAGGGAGCAGCCTCCTGGGGTTCACTCCCTGATATGAGACAGAAACCACTTCCCTGATTTCTTTTCCTTCTGTGGGGACAGCAAAGCACTATTGTGTGCCACAATCGAGTCGATCCAAATGGTTCCCGATACCTGCTGGGAGACATGGAAGGCCGTCTCTTCATGCTGCTTCTAGAGAAGGAGGAGCAGATGGACGGCACAGTAACCCTTAAGGACCTTCGGGTGGAGCTTCTTGGAGAGGTAAGCCTTATCCCTGGTTCTCTGTGCTTTATTTAGTGGCATTCAAGGGGCTGCCCGTACCTGGCCATCAGAAATTGTATCACTTTCTCTGTAGCCACCCTGTCACTAGCAACAGTCTCTTAGTTGTTCCATTGTCAAGTGAGTTTTGGCTTTTAAGAAAATTTCAGTCAGATGAGCCGTGGACCTTATCATAAAGAAGAGGGGTGAGCAAGAAACGGGTGCGTGTGGGAAACCCTGGGGAGATCCCATGGTCGTGGCGCTGGGGCAGGCTCCTGGCAGTGGGAAGTCTAAGAGAATCGTGCTTATCCCAGGAAGGTGGGAGCTGTGGGCATGTTGCTGTGGAGAGTGGGATTGTGGCAGCAGGCCAGTGCTCTGTCACCAAGAAGATCCATTGTGTGGAGTCAGAGAAGTCAGAGATGTTAACGGGTTGAGGTTCCCTGTGATTCACTGTGACATAGGCTTGTGTGCCCTGCGAGTGCTCCCAAGGCTACCCTCGGATACATACAGTTTGGGGGGGGCGGGGAGGAGCAGCTGCTCCCCACAGTGGCTCCTGCAAGGTGTGCTTCCTCCTAGACATCCATCGCCGAATGCCTGACGTACCTGGACAATGGCGTCGTGTTTGTTGGTTCCCGCCTTGGCGACTCTCAGCTCGTGAAGGTAAGAAGTGCCCTCTTCCTTCTTCCTTCTCGTTCTTGGCCCCTGCCCAGCCAGAGCCTCAGTGCCACTTCCCACTAAGGGAAACCGATGAGACCAGTTTCGCCTTGCTGAGTTCTTCACAACAAGGCAGCAAAGTTTCAGACTGCCCCAGTGGTGTCACTCCATAGACAGAGTTGGCAGATTCCAAGACTCCAGGAAAGATCAGAAGCTTTGTCTTTGCTTTAAACTTGAGGAGATGGGATACTTTGGAGATTTGTTTAACATGTTTTACTTTCAGCTCAATGTAGACAGCAATGAGCAAGGCTCCTACGTTGTGGCCATGGAGACCTTTACCAATCTGGGTCCCATTGTGGACATGTGTGTCGTGGACCTGGAGAGGCAGGGCCAGGGCCAGGTAAGGCTGAGGCCCTGGGCAGGATGCGGGGTGAGAGTGGGGGAGGCTGGCCTGAGATCTGGCCACTCTGCCTGTGCTGGGGAAGCGCTGTAAGTCTTTTTACAGTGGGTTTTTATTGTTATCTTCCATGTTTACATTGTCTGCATTTCTCCTAGATTCTTCTTCCTCTCTCCTCTCTGAGAACCGAGACTTCAAAGAGTAGGGCAGGGAGAAGTCTCCTCATGTCCTCTGGGAGGGCGAGCTTTCCTTTGTTGTTAGAGTCCTTGGGGGTGTGTTGGGTTCCTGGCTCTGCCCCCTTCCCTTCCCATCTTTTTGTGCTTTTCTGTATTTATCATGGTCATTGTTTTGTGTGGCCCAACAATACCTGTAACAGTGATCTGCCAAAGTCTAGCTAGCCCTTCCCCAGTCTCTACTTTGCTGCTGCTTCTTTACTCCACGAAGAACTGCTGTAAATAAACATTCTGGTATAGATGGAACTTTTCTGCAAATCCCTTTCCACATTCCTTTGATGTCCTCACCAAGGCCCTGGTGCTTCCTGGCTTTGTGTCAGGCTATTGAAGGCAGCCAGGTGTCCTCTGCTAGATTAGTGTTAAAAATGAGAGGCCCTCAGCTAAGGGACGGATGTTACCCTATTTATATTTGCGTATCAGTATGGTGGTCTTAATCAGAGCTATAACTAAGGCCACGGTATCAGTTCTTTGTCCCATGGCATTGAAATTTGGAAGGTGAAAATTTTTTAAATATTACAGAATTTAAAAATTGGTTATATGTACATTTTGATATAATCTCTGCTACTTAAAAGACCTTAGAATGAGGTTTAGGGATACTAAATTAGTAAGCTTCCAGGTGGGCCATTTCCTCCAGACCCGTGGCTGCACATCTTGGGATGGCAGCCTTTATTGGTTGTCTCAGGGCTTCTTCCTGAGTAACCACAGGGCATAGAGTGCCACCTGCCCCTAGAGCATAATTGCTAGTTGTGATTTTGATCTTCATTCTTGAGGGGATTGGTGACCATGTCTTTGTTTGTATCCAGCTGGTCACATGTTCTGGCGCTTTTAAGGAGGGCTCCTTGCGCATCATCCGGAATGGGATCGGGATCCACGAACATGCCAGCATTGACCTGCCAGGTATCAAAGGTACGGTAACCTGTGTCTCGATGGGGGGAGAGTGGCCAGATGAGGGCAGGCTTTGGGGAAGTGAGGCCTCAGCCTTGGAGGGAACATGTGAATTGTCTTCAAGTATTTGAAAGATTTCACAAAGAGTGATTATTCAATAAGTAGAAGTCACGAGCAGGACAGATGGGTCAGGACAATGTCCTGCCCGCTGGAGCTCCCCACAGTAGGCTGGTGACTCCACATCGAGAAGGCTTTTTCAGGAATCGAGGCCCCTTCCAGCTCTGCGCCTGTGCTGTTCACTGCATGAGGCAGACTTGCTCTATTTTGTTCTCGAAGCCAAAGAAGAACGTAACAAACAGGGAGGCCAGCAGTCCTGGGGGGAGCCGAGGGTTGGAGTTCTTGAGGGAAGCATCCTGATGCCTCGGTCTTCATCCTCCTTCTAGGCTTATGGCCTCTCAGGTCCGACTCTAGCCGAGAAACCGATGACACTTTGGTGCTGTCCTTTGTGGGCCAGACAAGGTGAGGATGATCCTGGCCCTGGGGGGGCATGTGCTCTGCCAAGCAGGGAGCCCTCAGGTTGAGGCAGGCTCTCTGTCTCTTGGCAGAGTTCTGATGCTGAATGGTGAGGAGGTGGAGGAGACGGAGCTGACGGGGTTTGTGGACGATCAGCAGACTTTCTTCTGTGGAAATGTGGCCCATCAGCAGCTGATCCAGGTAAGTGCCTGGCTGTGGGCCACAGGCCTCCCCCCATCTCAGCACAGAACAGAGGTTGGGGCCTGCTGTCTCTGGGGATCTACCTGCAGCTCCCAGAGAGCCATTCACTGTCTTCTGATCCTCCCTGCGCGTCTCCCAGGCTTCCCGTGGAGGTGGTGGCCATCTGTGGCATGCCAGACCCCGAATGCTTTTTCCAGGCTCTGTCACTCACAAGGCATTGGGGCAGAGACTGTAGGATTTGCCCCAGCCCCTTCGGCATGTCAGCCTCATGTGCCTGGACATTCAGGCTCTGGCCTCCGGCCCTTCTCGTGTTATTGTTGCAGCTCAGTTCAGGTGACTGGCTGTGGCTCAGGGCATAGCGCTCTGGGCCTGGCATCAGGAGGACCCAAGTTCCCATCCAGCCTGAGGCACTTCCCAGCTGTGTGATCCAGGGCAAGTCACTTAGGCTCTGCTTGCCTTAGTTTCCTCAGCTAATAAGGCTGATAACAGCCCCTCCCTCTCAGAATTGTGAGGACAGATTGGTCATACCTGTGAAGCACTTTGTAAACCTTGTGTCCCTGTGTTCTCCTTTTCATTAGGAGAACTGGCCCGGGACAGTAGGGGAGGCCAGGCAGATGTCTCGGTCATGGCCTCCTCCATCACTGCCCTCTAGCTGGTGCTCTGTATTAGCCGGACATGCAGTGCTGTATGTAATAAGAGTAAAGGGCTCCAAAGTGTCCAAAGCGGCCCTCAGGCTTGGAGAGGGACTCGGAAATCACAGGTGTAGGACCTTGTGATTTAGCCTGGAAGTTGTGCGCCTTGTCTTTAAATACTTGAAGAGCTGACTTATGGAAGAGGGATTAATCCCACTCAGTTCTGAGCGACTCCAGGGAAGGCCCTGTGGTCTGGAATCGGATGGTCAGGCTTCACCTCTGACCTGCCTGTGACCTTGGGCAAGTTGCTGCCTCCTCTTTAGAAGGAGGAGATTGGAAGATAGAGGCCTCTGTGGCCTTTTAGAAATCTGGTGCTGATTATCCTGTGTCCCTAGGAGAAGAATGAAGCAGCCATCAGTGGATAGAAGCTTCAAGAGGCAGGTTTTAATTCAGGATAAGGAGGAATTTTCTGCCAGTTAGAGAGCTCTGCAGAGGACTTGGGTGTTTGTTAGGGCGTTCCCTGTCAGGGTGAGTGTTGAAGCAGAATCCCGATGGGCTCTCGGGCACCACAGATGGGGAGGGAGCCTGTGCCACAGGAAGAGTGGCAGCAGGGCCCTGTGCATGCTGGGTTCTCATTTTATCAGAGCAGAGAGTAATTCTGCCATCCCTGTCTCATGAAGTTACTGTGAGGACAAGGTGAAATAAAAATGTGATGCTAACTAAACAAAATGTTATTGTTGCTAACACTTTTTAAAAAAATAATATTTTAGGGGCGGCTAGGTGGCTCAGTGAATGGAGCACTGGCCCAGGAATCAGGAGGACCCGAGTTCAAATTCTGCCCCGGACACTTAACACTTAATAGCCATGTGACCTTGGGCAAGTCACTTAACCCCAATTGCCAAAAAGCAAAATATATATATATTTTTTCCTAGTTACATGTAAAGATTATAAACATTCATATTTTTAAAAATGAGTTCCAAATTTTCTGTCTCCCTCCTTGCCTCCCCCCACCCCATAGTAAGCAAGTTGGTATAGGTTATACATGTTCAGTCACACAAAAGGAAAAAAAACAAAAAATGCAGAAAATGAAAAATAGTATACTTTGATCTGCACTCAGACGCCATCAGTTCTCTGCAGGCAATAGCATTTTTCATTATGAGTCTTGAAATTGTCTTGGATCACTGTATTGCTGAGAAGAGCTTGTTCACTGTTGATCATCGTACAGTGTTGATGTTACTGTGTACAGGGTTCTCTTGGTTCTGCTCACTTCACTTTGTATCAGTCCACATATCTTTGCAGGTTTTTCTGAAATCTCCCTGCCCATCATTTCTTACAGCACATTAAGATTTCATCACAATTATATCGTACAGCTTGTTCAACCATTCCCCAGTTTATGGGCATCCCCTCAATTTCTAGTTCTTTGCCACCACAAAAAGAGCTGCTCTAAATATGTTTGTGTACCCAGGTCCTTTCCCCACTTATTTTTTTAATCTCTTTGCAAGACAGACTTGTTACTGATACTTTTATGTATTGTGTGGAGGTGGTGAACTAAACTCTAAAATCCCTTCCACTTCATAAGATTGTATGTTTCCCTTCTATTCAACTTCCTGGAAACCTGATTTAAATCATTCTCCTTCACAATTTCCCCTCTTATGGCAACCCATCGATGGGACCGTGGGGACAGGCACGCCCAAAATGTGTGTCAAGGAAGAGGAGTCCTGGACAGAGCCTGGGCTGCTCTTCAGGGGTCTCCCCTCTGCTTCTGTCTAGATCACCTCAGCCTCTGTGCGGCTCGTCAGCCAGGAGCCCAAAGCGTTAGTGAGTGAATGGAAGGAGCCTCAGGGCAAGAACATCAGTGTGGCCTCCTGTAACAGCAGTCAGGTGGTGGTGGCTGTGGGCAGGGCCCTCTACTATCTGCAGATTCATCCTCAGGAGCTCAGGCAGATAAGGTACCAGCTTGACTTGCCTCCTTCCCATTCCTGGGGCCTTCCCTGAGGCCCAGCACCTCCCTCTGATGTCCTCCTCTCCTCATTAGCCATACAGAGATGGAACACGAGGTGGCGTGCTTGGACATCACCCCTCTGGGGGACAGCAGCGGGATGTCTCCTCTCTGCGCCATCGGCCTCTGGACCGACATCTCGGCCCGCATCTTGAAGCTTCCCTCCTTTGAGCTGTTGCACAAGGAGATGCTTGGGGGCGGTGAGTGGCTGATGCGGAGGAGCCAGGGCTCTGGCTGGGCTGACTGTGGTGCGTGACACTGTCTCCCCTGTCTCCCCTGTGTGTGGCAGAGATCATTCCTCGCTCCATCCTGATGACCACCTTTGAGAGCAGCCACTACCTGCTGTGCGCCTTGGGCGATGGGGCCCTCTTCTACTTCGGGCTCAGCGTTGAAACAGGTGAGCGTGGGGCGGGGCAGAACCCTCCCTTCTGCTTCTCATTGGGGTGGCCTTCTTGGGCCTCCCTACCCACAAGTGTTGGGAATGTCCCTTTTCTGGCCCCTCTTTCCTCCCTTTCCCCCTTCTGTGGGATTCTGCAGATAGAGACTGTCAGGTCCAAATCCTTAATTTCTGGCCTGGGCCTGATGCTGTTCTGCCCCGTAGGCTTGTTGAGCGACCGGAAGAAGGTGACTCTGGGGACACAGCCCACAGTGCTGAGAACGTTCCGCTCCCTCTCCACCACCAATGTCTTTGCTTGCTCTGACCGCCCCACCGTCATCTACAGCAGCAATCACAAGCTCGTCTTCTCCAATGTCAACCTTAAGGAAGTCAACTACATGTGTCCCCTCAACTCCGATGGCTACCCTGACAGGTGAAGCCAAGCCGCTCGGGGAGCTGGGGTGGGGCTTAGTGCGTCCTGGGGTCGGGCTCTTTGTTCTAAGCTGTGCTCCTTCCCTCCAGCCTGGCCTTGGCCAACAACAGCACACTCACCATCGGCACCATCGATGAGATTCAGAAGCTGCACATACGCACTGTGCCTCTCTACGAGTCCCCAAGGTGAGCCCGCCCCCAGCAGGTGCAGACGGGAGTCACCAAGCGCGCCCCAAGCAGCCTCTCACCTCCTCCCTCCTGCCGGCCATCCTTGCCAGATCTTTTTTGTTTTTGTTCTCCTTAAAAAACCTCCAAACAGAAAGATTTGCTACCAGGAAGTGTCCCAGTGCTTTGGGGTCCTCTCGAGTCGGATTGAAGTGCAGGATGCCAGCGGAGGGACGACGGCCCTTCGGCCCAGCGCCAGCACCCAGGTCAGTTCGTTGGGGGCAGATCCTGCTTGGGGCATGGACCAGTCCACTCTGCAATAGCACGGTCTCCCCCGTGTCCCCAAACTGCTGTGGACGTGGGCTGAAGGGCTGGCTTCTTGCATGCCTTGAATAGTCTCTCCTTCAAGGCGGTCCCAAAGCAGCCTTTGCCTCTGCCCAGCTGCTCTTGCCTGGGGGTAGGGGCTGGGCTTGGAGGACAAGGCCTAACCCAGTTCGCCTTGGCCCCCAGGCCTTGTCCAGCAGCGTCAGTTCCAGCAAGCTGTTCTCCAGCAGCACAGCCCCGCATGAGACGTCCTTTGGAGAAGAGGTCGAAGTGCACAACCTCCTCATCATTGACCAGCACACCTTTGAAGGTGGGGCCCGGGCATCTCCAGCTTGGGGGGGGGGGGGGGAGGCAGCACAGACCCTGCCTTCTCATGCCGAGTCAGACCAAGCGCCACAGGCCGCTTCAGACATGGAAACGAACGAGGGAAGGTCCTGGTTCCTCCTTGCTGTGGTCGCTTTGCTTGAGCACATCTCCCCCCCCGGCCTTTCCTGTTCTAGCCCATCTTGTCACAGGCTCCTTTGGGGCTGCCCGAGGAGAAGACTCCATGTAGGTCGTGGATAGGTGGGAGGTGTGTGCGTGCCACAAGGTGAGGGCACACCATCTCTTCTTCCCTAGTGCTCCATGCCCACCAGTTCCTACAGAATGAGTATGCTCTCAGCCTGGTCTCCTGCAAGCTTGGCAAAGATCCCAACACGTACTTCATCGTAGGCACTGCCATGGTGTATCCTGAAGAGGCAGAGCCCAAGCAGGGTCGAATTGTCGTTTTCCAGTACTCAGACGGTGAGTGTTGCTTCTGCAGCCCTGCAGAAGCAGGTGGTTTGCCGTCTCTAGAAGTTGGGATGTGGGCCGGGTGGCTCTGAGGCGGCACTTGGCTCGCGGTCAGCCCAGGTGGGTCCCCATGGGGCTTCAGGGGCCCCCCTCCTCCCTTTCAAAAGCTGGGAGATCTTATTGGTGGGTGGGGGTGGGCAGGCAGGACTGGGAGAACGTAGGAGTAAGAAGGGGGGAGGGGACGAAGCCAGGAACATTCTTTCCCTTGAGGATGGAGTCGATTGAGTTTTGCTCCTAGTACCAGTTTTTACCATCACTGTCCCTGAGGTTTCTCCATCCATAAAATGGAGAGAACATTTGTCACTGGTGACCTTGCTCTAAAGATCAGTCTTAAAATTGCGAGACCAGCTTTGATTGCCTTCGTCAGGCTGTCAGGAGCTCATCTGTGACACGTGTGTCATTCTCGTTTCCTTGCCACTGCTCGGTGCCCAGAGCACTGGGCCCGTTGTTCATGGCTCCCCGTTCTCTCTCAGTTAACTGAGGAGGACCCAGAAACAAGGCAGCCTCCTCACTGTGTCTGGACCCCTGGACTTTGTCAGGCTGCTAGGGGTCACATCAGAGAGGGCGACTGCCCAAAGAGTGCGCTTTCCGAGGGATTGGCTCCTCTCTGGAGGAAGTGGCGACGAGAGCCGTGCTCTCTGCCCCTAGGTTAGCCGCCATTTTGTGATGAGGTGCTCGTCATGACTGTGGTCACCACTTCCTGGGTACATGTTGAGCTGGCCGGATGTCCTGCCTTCTGCAAGCCCACAGCGTCCACAGCGGCAGCCGCCGGCCAGAGAATCTCACTCCACTTAGATTCTGGGCGGGGAGGGGAAGGCTTTCTCCATGTGTGCAGATACCGCAGAGTCTGACTTGTGACTGGCATTGACGCAGGCCTATGTGCCTCCCACCCAGAATTCCTTTCCCATCTGAAATTGCAGCTGGCCCTGTGGTGGATTCTGTGTGCCCCACGCACATCTTGCTAGTCCGAAGTGGATTCTTTATGTCTTTGTCCTTTACTGTTTGATGGTATAGTTGGGGGTATACATGTGGCAAGGGCAGGGCCCGTGTCTTGGTTATCTAGGTAGCTTCCCCAGTGCCTGGTATGTACCTAGTGTAGAGTACACTGTCCCCTTTCACCTAATGTTGCAGCTTCATGTTTCTCTCTAAGAGGCGTAGTTCCTCTCGGACCTTCTCGCTGCTGAGGGCATTGCTGTTGACCCGCCCCAGGCTGGAAGAGAGAGCTGGACAGAGAATGACCTGGGGGAGGAGGAACAGGCCAGAGCTGGGTTAGTTTATGGTGACAGAAGGACATCATCTTTCTTTCCCAGGCAAACTACAGACTGTTGCTGAGAAGGAAGTAAAAGGTGCCGTGTACTCCATGGTGGAATTCAATGGGAAACTCTTAGCCAGCATCAACAGCACGGTGAGACCTCTTACAGGGCAGCACTTCTGGTCTGGCGCTGTGCCCTACACTCAGATGAGGGACTTCCTAGTAAGATAAGGTTCAGGACCTGGGGATGTGAGTCAGTGGGCTGTTGTACTGAAATTCTCCTTTGTGCGGAATCCTGTAAGCAGTTGCAAAGAGGAAATGGAATAACAGCCCTGTTCTCCAAGACTCTTCACAGAGGAAACAAAGCAGACTTTTGTAAGGAGGGCTTCTCAGGCAGAAGCATAGGGACTGGTGCTTAATGGATTCTGATGGCCAGGTTTCTATGGCCTAGGGGCAGAGGGACTCTCAGGGTGGTTCAAGCTGGAGAAGCCCCAGAGCCTTCATTACAGGTTTCTTCACATATTGAACATTCCTTCTGCACTTTTTTATTATTAAATTTCATCTCGATGTAGTCAGCCTAGCTCTTTATATTCAGCCCAGGCTCTAGGCACTCAGGTCTGGGAGAGGGCTCCTGCCCATTTCCGGTTAGGCATCAGAGCACTGGAGAGCAACCTTTCCTTTCTAGGGAGATGTCTTAGGGTGGAGAGCCTGATGGCCAAGGAGCACGCTCTGATTCCCTGGGAGAAAACCCTCCTGCCTTTGTCTTTCCCAGGTACGACTCTATGAGTGGACAGCAGAGAAAGAGCTTAGGACGGAGTGCAATCACTATAACAACATCATGGCCTTGTACCTGAAGACCAAGGGGGACTTCATCCTGGTTGGGGACTTGATGCGCTCGGTGCTGCTTCTCGCCTACAAGCCCATGGAGGGCAACTTTGAAGAGGTGAGGATGCTGCTTCTGGTCCAGGAAAGTCATTAGAATGGGACCTCAGCCGGGGCCTGGGGAGGCCTTCCCTGGGGTCTCATACCGGCACTGAACCATTATGGTGCCAGTGTGGGGACCTGCTGGGTGTAATTTCTAGCTCCTTTGCAGTCTTGGCCTGGATTGGTGAAAAGGCTGTAGGAGCAGAAGCTTGACTTCCTTCTTCAGGAGTCAAACCAGGATGTGGAACGGGGTTATGGGCTGCCACCATGAACCCGTCCTTAAATAAGATGCTTAGCCTTCTGGCCAAAATACAGTCAGTCCCAGGACTACATCCCATGGAACTTGCTGACTCTTTTCGTTCTTCTGGGTTTTTTTCAAGATTGCCCGGGACTTTAACCCCAACTGGATGAGTGCTGTAGAAATCTTAGATGATGACAATTTCCTGGGGGCTGAGAATGCTTTTAACTTGTTTGTGTGTCAGAAGGACAGGTGAGTGACCTTCTGTGGGAGTGATGGGGAAGGGGACAAGGCAGAGATGCAGAGATTCGAGTCTGCATTCTTAGCCCCTCTGTGGTGCCATAAAGTACATGGTTCTGGCAGCAGATGTGGCCTCTGTGTGCTGCCCACAGACTGGTCTGACTGTAGGTCGGTAACACTGACTGATGGAACTCAGAAATGAGGCATTCTCATCCCCTAAGACTCCGTTCTCTGGTGACGTCTTCCACGTGTACGGAAGCGAGGGTGTCCAGTGGCACTGGCAGGTCACGTCTGAGGCCAGAGGCCCCTGGTTTTGAGGGTTAGGCCTTCCGCCCTCTCCAGGACCCGGGCAGCCCTGGCATGTTCCCTTCTTAGAAGAGCAGTGACTGGCGCAGCCTGGCCTGCACTCTCGCACATAATGTATATGGCCGAGCCCCTGGAGCCTCCATGGGGGAGGGGTAATGAGCGGTGGTTCTCTTGTGCTTTCCAGTGCTGCCACCACTGACGAGGAGCGGCAGCACCTGCAGGAGGTGGGGCTTTTCCACCTGGGGGAGTTTGTCAACGTCTTCTGCCACGGCTCCCTGGTGATGCAGAACCTGGGCGAGACCTCCACCCCCACGCAAGGCTCTGTCCTCTTTGGAACAGTCAACGGCATGATCGGTGAGGCCGGTCTTCCTGGGGACCCCTTCCACAAACACATCTCTGCCTTGATTCACTCTCCTGTTTGGGATTCACGAATCCCACTTCTGCCCTGGGAGGCCTTCCACCTTGTAGCCTGAGCTGCCCTGGAGTGAGTGGCAATTCCTGGGGGGGTTCCAGACCTCTACCATTGGCGCCCTGTTATTTCTGCTTTCTCAGGTCTGGTGACCTCACTGTCAGAAAGCTGGTACAATCTCCTCTTGGACATGCAGAACAGACTCAATAAAGTCATCAAAAGTGTTGGCAAGATTGAGCACTCCTTATATCCTTTCTGGAGTTCTTGTTATCCTTAAGCACTCCCAAGCCCATTGACCCTGCCCTACCCAGGGGTGCCACCCACTTCAGCCTCAGCAGCTGGGGCAAAATTATATCCTCTGTAGGGAAGAGCTGCTGGCCTTTCTTTGGGCAGAGAAATGTCTTGGATGGGGACGTAGGAGCTTATCTTTGAAGATGTTAGGTGTTTGACGGAAGAAGAGGAGGCTGGGTCACTGGGACCTGAGACCAAGCCCCAGTGTAGCGGTCTACACATCCTAAGCTGCCCTAAGCAGGCAGGGAGTGGCAGGGGCACCCTGGAGAACTTGGTCTTGTCCAGTGTTTGGGAAGAACACTACCCCGGGGCAGGGCCTGGTTCTGTAGCTACATGACCTCGGGCAGGTCACTTCTGTCAGAATCTCTGGTGCTTTGCCTGCAGAATGTGAGGTTTGAAGTCGACGTCCTTCAAGGCCCTGGCCAGTTGTAAGTCCTGTGAGTTGGAGCACGCCCACTGACAGAGGAGCTGTGCATCTTTGGCAGGGAGCTCTCTGGAGGCCAGGTGAGGGCAGGTCTCTGTGTTTCTCAGTGATCCCCTGTTCCTTAACTCATCCTTGTACCTGGAGATCGTTTCACACCGAACGCAAGACAGAGCCAGCTACAGGCTTCATTGACGGAGATCTGATTGAGAGTTTTCTGGACATCAGCCGGCCCAAGATGCAGGAAGTTGTGGCCAACTTACAGGTGAGCCTTGGGACACCACAAGGGGCTTTTTCCTGATTTCAGGAAGCTCGGGATCTTGTGTGAGCCTCTCCCTTCTCATTCTTCCATCGTCATTCTAGAAAGTGGGGATGAGAGGCCATCTTCTCGGTTTGGCAATGCAGGAAGTTAGAAATCCCACCCTAGGCCATGCACTGTCAGGCAGGAGCTCCTTTACCTGTCCACGTGCTGTAGGCTTGAGTCCTGTCTTCTCTGAGACAGAAGAGCTGCTTTCTCCTTGAGAGGCTGTCTCCACCTCACTCAGCCACATCACAGCGTGTTCTCCTGGCTCTCCGTGAGAGAGAATGGGATCACTTCTTGCCTGACTTTCTTCCCAAACCCTGGCTTCCTCATTACAGTATGATGACGGCAGCGGCATGAAGCGCGAGGCCACCGCAGATGACCTGATCAAGGTTGTGGAGGAGCTGACTCGGATCCATTAACTGCGTGGCCGGAGCCGCCTGTCTCCATGGCGGTGCCTGGAGTCTTCCCCCGCCCCCTCCTTTTTTTTAGCGAGGGGGCCCTTTCCCAGCCAGCTGCCCACCAGCCCCAGGAGCCACACTTTGCCCTGCGTGGGAGTAGGGCCCTTCTGGACTAAAGCCAGCTCCCTAGAGATACTGGGAATGGGCTGGGGGGACAGTGCTTTCATGCCTGGGTTTTCAGCTGTCACCAGGGACCACCAAGCCTTGGTCTTGACCAATTGTCCTCTTTTGTAGCTCTTGGCTGAAGGGAAGATCTGTGACTCTTGCTCATTCGCTGTTCTCTAGGGTCTTTGGATTTGGTTTGCTGGGAGTGGGGGGTGGACGGGGCTCTCTGGCTTTGAAGCTGGGCCCTCCTCCTGCCTTCTCACTACTGCCTCTGAGAGCTTCCCTCGTTCAGTCCTTGACCACCAGGCAAAAGGGTGACAGATCCCGGGGCTCCCTGGGGAGCTTTTGCCTTCAGGGACGAGGAGAGCGGGGGAAGCAGACGGGTTGTTGTTTCTGAGTTTTACCAAATAAAGTAGAATCCAAGAGGAGAGCCCCATTGTTTGTGCTTCTCTTCCCCCCCCCCCCCCTTCCTGGCCTGGCCACAGTTGAGATGGCTGGTGCCAGGGCTGAAACACCTTGAGGCTCTTCTCCCCACCTCTCTGTGGGAGGCAGCTCGACTCACCTACTTCCGCACCCCCTCCCCTCTTTTCATCTGACCTGACGTCCCAGCCTGGAAGATTGGTCCAGGAATCACCGGTGTTTCCACTTCTCCTACGTTCCCCTAATGTGACTCCACTAACTCTTTCCATACTAATCTGCCCAAGTGGTCATAATGTGGAGAGGGCAGCCGAGAGGCAGATTTTCCCCAAGTCCTGTGGTCCTCTGGTCCACTCTGAATGTTCCTGCAGCTGCCCAGCACCCACTGCACTCACAGAGGCCTAAGAAAGATATGCGGAGACAAATTCCATGGACTTCTGTAGAACAAACACAGGCTGATTTACCGGCCTCCTGGTTCCACACACTCTGCATTTTCCCTTTGCTTAGTCTGGCCAAGTCGAATAAGCAGTTGACACCTTTTAGACAGAGAAACCCAAGAATGGGATGGGGGTCTGGGATTTAGGCCTCTTTCCAGTTCTAGGGGCATTAAGTGCCTGCCTACTCTGTTAAGTCTGTCCCAGCTTGAAGACTTTGTATGCGGACCACCTTTCCCCCAGGAGGGTGCCCTCGGGTCATTCTGAGAGCAGTTTAGTTAAGGCCTGGTGAGGGAGGCCCAGGAACCCTAGAGCACAGAAGCCCCCTTTGAGGAAGGCCCAGCCGAGAAGATAGATATAAATAACGGTGCTTTGGGAAGGGTCAGGCCCATCCCCTGAGAACCTCGAAGGAGGGAGCAGTCATCCAGTGGCAGGAGGCATCCAGGCAGCTGCATGGATAGGCGCCTAGCCCCTGACCTGGGCCTTGAAGGGGAAGGCTTTCAACATGCATCACTTGTTTGGAGGGTGGGGAGGGAGAGCCCAGCAGGAGATAATCCCTCCAACATGGCAGGTAGCATGCTATTACTAGGACACAGAGGGGGGTGCAATAAGGCAGATTGTGGAGGGCCAAGATGCCAACCTAAGAACTTCAACCTTGAGACTTACAAGCCCTGGAGAAGCAGGAACTGTCGGCCCAGTGGAGTGGAAAGGTCACTCTGGCAAGAAGTAGGGAGGAGGCTGGGATTGAGCATTCACACCACTCCCAAGCTGTCTGGCCTCCCCCAGTAACATCAGAAAGTTCGAAGTCATGTCCCAAGTCAAGTGGGCTGTCAGTGAGTGGAAGGGTGGGTACTGTCTGCAGTGCAGCTCCCTTCTCGCTGGTTTTCCCTTGGCTGCTGACTTAAGGAAGCCAAACGATTTCTCTCGTGCGACCTCTCAGAGTCTCCTAAAGACACAATTTGACCTCAACTGAAATGCAAAACTAATTGTTTAAAGACAGGGTTTGAATGTGACCAGACTTCTTGTCCTGGGGACCAGTCTTGACAAGGGAAGTGTCTGACTAAGGTCTGGAAGACCATACCCATGTGATTGACCAAGATTGTCCAAGCTGTCTTTAGCAATTGGTAGGTTAGTTACATTCAGTGCGTACTGAGGGCAAGGTGGCCCATAAGTAGGCCCCAAAAAAGAATTTGGGGACAAGATAAAAAATGCCACCTTCTGAAATTAAAACTAAGAATCCATACAGCATGGCTAAGATTAGCAGATGGTGGTTTATAAATGGATTGTTAGGGACATCTCCCAAACGCATTCAAGAAAAAGGGCTTTTTACCAGGTTACAATGTGGAAGAATATTGCTTTTGTGTGGGAAGACGTTCAAATATAGGCACGGGTACTTATACCTCTATAATCTTGGAGAAAACCCTTTTTCTGGGCCTCACTTTAATTCTTAAAATACAGAGATTGGCCTGTGACATCTAAGATCCTTTCCAGCTTATAACTCCTATGATCCTATGTGTGAAACATTAAATTACCCATGATCTACCATGAAAAAAGTGATCCACATGAGACGATCCAAAGAGGAAATTTGGCCACATTAATTCAGTACCATCCAAGGGAGAAGCTGATGTGGACAGGGGCCTTGTTACCTAGAATGAAGTGGCCTCCAGTGGAGCAGGGATCATTGTCGGGGCTCTCTCCCACAGCCTGAGAAGGACATTGCTCCAAATCATCTTCCTCCGTCAGCTCTGACTCCTGGCTCTGTAAGTGGCCTTGTGGCTAGGTCTGGGTTTTTTGGTTTGTTTTTTTCTCAAGTATTGAGAGAGGTGTTTGGGGTAATGGGCTTGAGTATCTGAGTCACTGAAAAGATCTATCCCTTCCCTCCTAACCCCACTGGAAATTAAAAAATTTTGTTTTTAGGTTTATGAATTAGTCTCTTGTGCATTTGGTATCAGCTATGCAGAGCCTCTGGGTGACATCCAGAACCTTCACAGCTGAGGAGCACACCCTGGGACCTGTGGTAGAATTCCACCAAGATTCTGTCCATCCCTGTTGAGCTCAGCGTGAGTGGCTTCACACCTTTCTGTGGCTGTGGCCCATGGTACAGTAAAAAGAACACTGGGCTAACAGTCAGGAGAGCTCTTTTCTAGTCCTAGCCCAACCACTGTTTTCTAGCTAACTGTAATCTTAGGCAGGCCAGTGTAGCCTCAGTTTCCCCATCAATAAGGTGATTGAGCCCTATTCTAGCTCTTGTCATGTCTGTCTCATTTTTCTAAGTTGGGGAGCCCTTGAAGCCTTTTGGCACTTTCATTCCTTGGGGTTCATGCTCCTGGGAATTGTCATTGAGAATTAAGTTTCATCATTACACATCCCACCCCCAAACAGCCCTTGGGGAAATGATGTTCTGCTCTGAAAACCCCCCTCAAGCACCATTAATCACTCCTCCTGAGGGGAAGGGCTGTCTGAAGAGTTTGGCTACAGCCAGCTGGAATGGCCCCTTTCCATGAAGCCTCTGATGAGCTAACCTCACTCCAGGCCTCTGCACGAACTGACCTTTGGGAAAATAATAGAAACTTACTGACTCATCACATGATTGTTTGGGATGGGTCGCAAGCCAGCCTTCTTAGCAGCCAACAATAGTTAGGGATCTGTGCTCAGTGGAAGGTCTCTTTCATTCCAGTGAGTCCATGAGTTACCAAGATTGGGCAGGAAGTAAGACTGAGCTGGAGTCTGGGGGAGAAAGATTTAATTATGAGGTTTGCCCTGCTTGTCCTGCTAATGGATCAGCCAATCTGGCAGAGAACCTCTAGGTTCTCTTAACCTGATTACAGGCAAATCAGAGAAGGGTGGGGAGGTGGACAACAGTAAGCTGGAGATGCACAGGAGAGATCATTTGGAGGGACGAGAGGAATTAAGAATTCCTATTCATTGAATATCCACTAAGCATCTGTTACTCAATTGAACAAATATTTATAAAGGCCTCCTTGTCCAGCACAGGCCAGGCACTGTGTGCTGGATGCTGAAGATAGAAAAACACAGACAAAATCCTGGCCTCAAGGAGCTCCCGGTCTATCGGGACATGCTTCATAAGGATGAGATCATTTGAGCAGAAAACAAGCACTATCAGAAGATCGAGAAGAAAGGCTTCCCATGGGACAGGAGGGCCAAATGGGGTGTTGAATGAGGCCAAAGGGGAAGTGATGAGGTCAGCATTCCAGGGACCAAGGGCAGCCTGTGTGCTTGGCCCAGAGTGAAACTTGTGTTCCATTAGATATAAAGGAAAAGGTGAATAACTGAAGGTTAGGGTGGTTGCTTCCCAGGGAGGAGGAAGAACTCCCATTGTGTGGGACCTGTTTTAAATTCTTAGAGAATTTAAATCCCAGACTACTATCTTAGCTATTCCAAATTCTTCCCTAGCTTAGATGTGGATAATTGTAGCACCAAATTGACCTTGGGAATCGTTTGGAAAGATCCTGAATTTTTGTTAGGAGGGCTTGAGGTTAAAGCTGAGGTTTTTTGAAGTCTAGTCTAGGGCAGAGAAAGCCAAAGGTGGGGATGACCTGAAAAGTTTTTTGGATCTAGGGCAGGAAAGACTGACAGAGCATGGATCCAGCACCACTAGGTCTCGGGATTGAACCTAGAGACAGGAACCGAACCATGTGGAATGGAGGGAGTTTGGGCAGTGGCTGATTGGAGGTTAGATGGGAATGAAGAGGGGATTCATGATAGATTAGGGTAAGAGCATGGCTTCTGACAACATGATAATGGTTGCTTTTATGCTTGAGCAATTCAGGGTGGGCACAAATGCATTTAAAAATCGCTGAGCTGAAAGACAGGGAAGACCCGAAAGGAAACCTTCCATAAAATGGCAAAGCAGAACGTAGACTATTGGAGTTAGATGTGATATTTGGATACAGAACATAGAATTCCAAAACTGTAAATGATGTTAGTACACAGAATGTTTGAGTTTGGAGGGACAAGGAAAAGAATGAGGAAACTCAGACCTGGAAGATACTTTTGCATGTAAAACAGCATCAGAGCTGGGATACTGCTGAACACAGAATATGGAAAGGGACCCATGAGCACTGGTGTCAAACTCTTCTAGAAAAGGGGGCTACCAAACCATACAAAGGTGTCACTGCAGGCTGCATTGACTTAGAAAACCATCTATTAACATCTGTGTTCTACTGTATTTTTATTTATTTTGTTAAATACTTTCTATTTAGATTTTAATCCTGTTGGGAATTTACTCAGGAATGGAGTGGCATTCTCTAAAGGGGGCCCATTTGTCACATCTGTCTTAGAGGAGATGGAGGTCATCTGACACCTCTGCTTAGAGATCTAGAAGACACTTTGTAAGGAGATGTGTGCGGCATAATGCCTCCGGGTACCCGAGTGGAACCGGGAGCTGGCTTGAGATCAGATGCTTGGTGACCCTGAAGTGGTGACCTTGGGTCAGACTGTTATGGGAGGGCAGCATGGACTTGGTTGATACCATGGGTCTTTACTTTTAGGGGCAATACATTTTAGCTTGACTCTTGCTCTTCCTTAAATTGCGTTCACCTATTTATTTACTAGATATGGTTTCCTCTCCTTTAAATTCAGGCTGGAACATAAATGATGAAATAAGAGAGTGACAGGCTTCAAGTTTAGCTTTTAGGCCCAAAAGCAACTGCACAGGAGCAGAGTGGTGCCTGCCTGGCTTAAAAATAGCTCATGTTAAAAAAGCAACAACCACAATCCAAAACAAACACCCGGGGCTTTTAGCAGACTGCTCAGGGAGGGCAGAAGGGCATGATGGGATCGGCTTCAGAGTCCGAGTCCGTGATCCCCCCACACACACACAACCTGAGGGACTTTGGACAAGTCACTTCCTGTTTCTTGGGTCTCCCATTCCCGTCTCACCTGCAAGACTGGATGAGCTGTTAAGCCTAACTCTAAGTCAAGATCTTTTCATTCTAAACCCAATGGGAGAAAACATTGGAATATGGGGAGCCTCAATCAGCTGCTCTGGGCAGACTACATTTAGAATATTGAGCTCAGTTGTGGGTGAACTTGGTGTGTCTAGAGATGGGTACCATGGTCACCATGGGTGACCGGGATGGTGAAGAGTCAGGAAGCCATGGTGGAATGAACCAGAGACGGGCAAGTCAATTTAACCCTTTTGTGGTGAGTTTCCTTCTCTCTAAAGTGGGGGGTTGGAGAAATGGATTTGAAACGGCTAGATTTGGAGCTTGTTGCATGCTGGGCTCAATGGTTCAATGTGCTTGGGGTCTCCCATGGAGTGCTCCAGGGACCTGCACTTGGCTACCAATGACTTGAATCAGGCCATAAATGATCTGCAGATGACACAAAGCCTGGAGTAGTCACTAACACATCAGATGACCAAGTCCAAAAGGACCTTGACAAGCTGGAATATTGAACTGTATCTAATATGAAAGTCAGGAGGGATAAACGTGGTCTTGCACTTGGGCACAAAGAATCGACTTCACAAGTATTAAGATGGGGGCAGCATGGGTGGATACCTGTGGCTCTGAAAAGGTTCTTGGGGGTTAGTAAACAACAAGCTCAGGAGGAATGAGCAACGTGATGTAGGAGCCCAAAGGGGATGCCATCTTGGGCTGCAAGGAGTGGGCTGTAGCTTCAAGGAATCTGAGGGGTACCCCAGAGACCTCAGCCAAGGCAGCTTGCCTAGAGGAGCTACAGAGATGTTGCACAGTTAAAGGGGAGGTCTGGGGAAGCCAAATAGACCTTCCCAGCCCTAGGAAGTCTCATAGGCTTGAGCTCAATTGCTTATGTAGAGGTCAGTGAGACAATGAACTTCCCTGTGGGGTACAGACTGCAAACATCGCTTGGTCCCAACTCACTCATCTACACAGAGTCACTGAAGGATTATAGGAAGGAAACTCACAGAACTGGAACAGACTGCCCTAAGTCAAGGTGGAGAGGCTTACTGTGGGAAGCAGTTTTTGAGTCAGTGTGGAGCTAAGTTGAAACTTTGAGGGAATTGCAGGGAAGAAAGAAACTTCTGCTTATCCCTAGCTAAGGATACCAGGTTTGAGCCATAAGAACAATGTGGCATTCCCGCTGAAGAATGTGGCCAAGTCAGTGGCATCCTGGGAATAGCTGTGACTTGCCAGGTGCATCCCAGCAGCAACTGACAGATTTTTCTTGGGGGACACCCTCCCTCTCCGAGTTGGGGTAAATGCTTTCTAACTGCTCTTCCTGTACCATTTGAGTAAATAAATGCCTTTGCTAGAGAACTAACTGGATCTGCTGGTTGATTGTTAAGGGGGAAGCCCCCCGGAGTGGGCTTTTGAATTAGTGTTGTGAGGACAGCCACCATGGCATTTCCTGTAGAACCCTGAAGAAAATAATAGTCATTTCTTTGCTTACTCAGCCCTGAGGAGGGATGTTATACAGGTACTCTGCCCTCATCCTGCTTGAAATAGAATGTTTTGCTTGCTTCTGGGCACCATAGTTTAAGAAAGACAATGGTAAACTGGAGAGTGTCCAGAGGAGGGCGACTGGTCTGGAGAAGGCCCTGGAGTCCATAGCACACCAGGATTGGTTAAAAGAACCGAGCAGGTCTAACCTAGAGAAAAGATTCAGGGAACATGATGGTTGGCTTTGAAGGACTTTCCTATGGAAGAGGAATTGGATTTGTTCTGTTTGGTCTTAGAGGACAGGGGCATTGAGTGCAAGCTACATGGAAGCCAATTTACACTTAACATTGGGAAAAACTTCCTACCGTGTTGCCCTGATAATAAGACACTGTCTTATTATTTTTTTGGACAGAAAAACACCAGAGGGCTTATTTTCAGGGGAGGGCTTATTTTAATGAACATTGACAGCAATTTTAATAAACAGGTAAATGTGAACAAAAAAATGTACCTTTATTCAATAATGAATTCAATAAAGAACAGGATGACGCGCTCACTGCTGCAGCTCTGATTGGATGCAGCTCGGAGTGCGGCGTGCGTTTCACGGAGTGGGGGGGACGGTGCATACAGAGGGTACCGTAATGTAGCGTGTAGCGCGGGGGATCACCTTCACTACAGTAGCAATCTCAATAGGGCTTATTTTCGGGGGAGGGCTTATTTTAGAGGAATCTTACACAGTAAGGGGAGGGCTTATTTTAGGGATAGGTCTTATTATCGGGGAAACACGGTACCATTGAGAGCCGTCCAAAAAGGCAAAGTGTTGCCTTGGGAGACGGGTTCTGCCTGCTAGCGGTCTTAGAGCCTAGGTGAGAGTGAACTCTGTTAAAGTGAGAATTCCTTTGGAGCCTGGCTTGGACCAGTGACCACTGAGGATGTTCCTTCCAAGCCTCCAGTTGTGTGACTCCAGCCCCAGTTAGCTCAATGATCTGGGTTTTACCTAGGAAAGAGAAAAGACCCATTGGAAGGTAGGCATATGGAAAAAGAAAGTAAACTGTGTTCTTTCAAGGAGCAGCACTGGTACAAGTTAAGCAGTACACTGGGCTTGGAGTCAGAGGAACCGTTTCAAATTGCAGCTCTCCAACTTACTCTGGGTGACCTTGAGGTCACAGGGGACATGTTGTTTAATTGTTTTCAGTCATGTCCAACTCTCCATGACCCCATTTGGGGTTTTCTTGGCAGACACTGGAACGGTTTGCCACTTCTTTCTCCAAATCATTTTACAGATGAGGAAACTGAGGGTGAAGTGACCTGCCCAGGGGCCTGAAACTAGGAAGTGTCTGAGGCCACAACGGAACTCAGGAAGATGAGTCTACCTGACTCCAGGCCTGGCACTGTGCTCACTATGCCCCTAGGGCACATAAACACATAAAAGACACCATCCAGTTCAATTCCCTTGTTTTACAGATGAGTAAACTGAGGCCCAGAGAGGCTAAATAATTTATCCAAAGTCCCCTAGAAAGTCAGCATCAGAGTCAGGAGTTAAAGGCCATCCCAACCCTCAGTCCTGGGTTCTTTCCACTCTACCACTGTCTGAGTCTCTGTCTCTTCCTCTCTAAATGGAGGCCTCTTTCAGCTCCAGAACTGACTGTTATATGAAGTTCTGGAGGGCAGGTTTCAGTTCAGTGTTGCTGAATCAGTGCTTGCCCAATAATGGAATAGGTCGATCTGTGAGGCAGTGAGCTCCTCATCACTGGAAGAACCCAAACAGCAGCTAAAAACTGTTATTAGCAACCTGTGAGGTGAGAGAACTAAACCTGTTCCGCGATTCCTGCTGTGCTTTCCTCTTCATCTGCCTGGGTTTCCGATGCCAGTCTTGGCCACTACACTGGACACTCTGTGGGCACCTGGGGAGCCCCCTGTAGCCAGTAGAGTCTCTGGGGAAGAACCAACGGCTCTCCTGAGGATCTCTGATTGAAGTGGGGGCAGCTTCCTGGATAACCCCCCCCCCCCCCATTACCCATTATTCTGGAGGAGTATCTTGGATGAAAAGGCTGGAAAAAGCCTCTCCCAGACTGTTTTAAAGAGGGCTCTTCCTTCGGGCACCCACAGGTCGGAGTCATCTGCCTCAAAGGAGAAATCTGCCCTAGATTCCTCAGGTCCCAAGCTCTTTTCACCTTAAAGGACAAAAGAAATAGCGGCCCTAAATGAGAGGGCGGAGTTTGGGCCCACGAGGCCAACGGAGTCAGCCCCGCCAGGCCAGGAGAGGGGCGGGGATGGCAAAGGCCAATTTTGCTCCCTCTCGGGGCCCCCGGGCTCTCTGGCTGTATTCCCCAGGGCGGGCTGGGCCCTAAAACTAGCCCCCCCCCTGCCAAGGAAACGGCTCACTCTGCCCCGTCCCAGTACCCTGGGGGCCCCAGTGGTCAACCTTTCCTGGGGCGTAGACCGCCGCCCTCCGGCCCCTTTTTCCCCCCCCCCCCCCCCCCCCCCCGTCCCAGTACAACTCCTGTCCGCGGCTGGGAGCCAAGGGATCGCTGATCTTTGCCCCTGGCAGCCAGTCCTTGCCTTAAGCCCCTGGCCTCCGGCTCCAGAAGCTCTCACCGGCTCTTGCGCCCTCGTGGCTTCAGCACTCCCTTGGCCCCGGGGCCCCAGGCCCCTTGTCTCCAGCGCGCCCTTGTTGGCTCCTGCCTCCCCATTCGTTCCACTGTCCCACAGCAGCGCCCCCTTCGGCTCCAGCTCCCCACCTCCAGCGCGCCCCCTTCGGCTCCAGCTCCCCGCCTCCAGCGCACCTTCCTCGGCTCCAGATACCCCCGCTCCAGCGCGCCCCCCTCGGCTCCAGCGCCCGAGCAGCGCCCTCACGCCTACCCTTTGTGCTCAGCGGCGCCCCCCGGGGTGCCAGAGAGCCGCCCCCATCCCCCCAGGCGCCCCCCACTGTTCCCTCCCTCCGGGGCGGGATCCTCCCCCTCGGCCTAGCTCAGCCCCCCGCGAGCCCCTCAGCTCCCAGTGCGCGGCACCCGCGGCCCGGGGCTAGCTCTCTGGGCCGCCGGCTCCCTGTGGGGCCCCCGAGGCGCGCGGGGCGGGCAAGAGGAGGGGCCAGGGGCCGGCCGGGCAGCGCTCCCCCCATCCTCTCCAGCCCCCCCCCCCCCCCCCCCCCCCCCGGCCCCCCCCTTCAGCGGAGCGAGGAAGGGGCAAAGGGAGGGAGCGGCGGGCCGTCCAGCCCCGAGCCCAGGCGAGCCATGTGGGCTGGGCTGCTCCTGCGAGCCGCTGCTGCCGCCGCCTGCCTGGTGCTCTCCCTGCCTGCCGGCGTCTCCGCCCGAGGCTACACGGGGGGCAGGAAGAAGCCCGTTCCCTACGCGGCCGAGAGGTAAGTCCGGGACTAGAGCGCCAGCGCTCCTCTCTCACTCAGCCGCTCGCAGCCTTCCTCTGTGCCTGTCCCGAGGAGCCCGAGTGGGCAGGCTGGGCAGGCTAGGGAGGGAGGGCACTGGTCACCGGGCAGGCTGGGCAGCGAGAGAGGGAGGGCACTGGTCACCGGGCAGGTTGGGTGGTGAGGGAGTGCACTGGTTACTGGGCAGGCTGGGCAGCGAGAGAGGGAGGGCATTGATCACCGGGCAGGCTGGGCAGGCTAGGGAGGGAGGGCACTGGTCACCGGGCAGGCTGGGCAGCCGAGGGAGTGCACTGGTCACTGGGCAGTCTGGACAGCGAGAGAGGGAGGGCACTGGTCACCGGGCAGGCTGGGTGGCGAGGGAGGGCACTGGTCACCGGGCAGGCTGGGCGGCCGAGGGAGGGAGGGCACTGGTCGCCAGGTGCGGAGGGGCGACTCTGCGCAGGCAGCCAGATGTCCTCTAGGGCACACCTCAGCACTGTCCACTTGGAGGTGGGGGGTGGGGGGACTATGGGGTGGTCAAAGGGCTGAGGGAGACAAAGCAGCCCAAGAGTCCTCCTTCCTCACCCACTGTGCTGCGGTTTCCCCAACCGAGTTCTGCCTTCTAGGTGCGAGGGCTCTCCCTCCCTGGGCAGCCTCAGTAGCCTTCATCCTGGACCTGAGGATGCCGCTGGTGGCCCCTGGGCCAACCCAAGGACTACTGTGAACTTAGGGGAGGTGGGGGGGGGGAGGGCCGTGTCTGGCCTTGTCTCTGTCCTTGCCTGGGCCAAGTTCCCCTTCTGGATCAGGTAGCCCGAGGAGCCCCTGCTTGTCCTGGTGACCAGCTCCCCTCCTGGCACAGCTGGGAGGCCCAACTTTAGCCCTGGAAGCAGTAGGGTTCAGTGGAGGAGATGATTTGGGGTCCCAAGGACCTGGATTCTTGTCCCAGCTGTGCTGCTGGTGACCCTGGGCAAGTGACTTCTCTCAGTCAATCTACAAGCATTTCTCCATCACCTACTTTTGTGCAAAGCTCTGCGATGGGCACTGGGAATAGACAGACAAAGGGGCAGGAGTTCTGGCCCCAGAAGACAGAACAGACACATGTTTGTGTCTATATAGGTACATACATAGGAAGGAAACATTTATTACACAGCAAGTGTTTTATACATATTATCTCAATTGAGTCCCATAACAACCCTGGGACGTAGGTGCTGTTATGATCTCCATTGTACAGTTGAAGAAACTGAGGCAAATAAATTAAGTGACTTTCTCAAAGTCACACAGTACTATTTGAGGACCAGCTTTCCTCACCACCTCCATGCCTCAGCTAGATATTATTATGCAGACAGGAGATAATTTGGGAGTAGAAGGCCCGAGCAGCTGAGGGCAGGGACAAGGTCTGGGGCAGGGACAGGGGCTGGGGCAGGGCAGGGGTTGGGACTAGGATAGGGACTGGGACTAGGGCAGGGACTGGGGCAGGAAAGGCCTCCCATCTCCATTTTCTGCCTTTTTGCAAAACTGAAATTCACTTCCACTTCACCTTCATTTCTCAGAGATCTGAGTTTCCTTCAAAGCTCATCTGCAGTGTTTTGGATGGCCCCACCATGCGTCTCTATGCATACTAGGAGCTGAGTAAATGCTGGCCGAACATAAGCAGGATGGGAGCTTGCAGTGTGGGGTGGCGATTGGCATTCTTGATCTGGAGACAGAAATCCTGGGTTCAAATCTTCACTTGCTCACTACCTGAGTTGACTTTGGGCAACTTCTTTGCCCACTCTGGCCCTAGGTGCCCTCCATAAGAAGAGAGGGGCAGGGCAGATGCTCTCTCAGGCCTTTCTGTCTCCTCATCCTCATTAGACCAGGAGCTTCTGGAGGCCAGGAATGATTTGGTTCTTTACCTTTCTCTGTATCCCCAGTGCTGAGCACGATGCCTGGCACAGAGTAGGTGCTTAATAAATGCTGGTTGACTGACTGGATTACAGAGATCTCTGCTTCTCTGTACTTTCTTTAACAACATAAGAGAAATGGGGGTTGATTTTTCACCAACAGTCCCTTCAAACACAAGAAATTATGACTTCTTTGGGAAAAAGTCTTCCTTAGAGTCCAGGCCCATTCAAGCATTGCTTGGTATTCATCTCCTGGGTCTTTCTCTCTTTCTTTCCTTACTTCTCTCTCTTTTTCTTTCTTTTCCTTCCTTCCTTCCCTTCCTTCCTTTTTTCCTTCTTTCCTCCTTCCTTCCCTCCCTCCCTCCTTCCCTTCCTCCTTTCTTCCTTCCTTCCTTCCCTCCTTCCTTCCTCCCTCCCTCCTTCTTTCTTTCCTTCCCTTCCTCCTTCTTTCTTTCCTTCCCTCCCTCCCTCCTTTCTTCCTTCCTTCCATCCCTCCTTCCTCCCTCCCTCCTTCCTTCCCTTCCCTCCCTCCCTTCCTTCCTTTTTTCCTTCTTTCCTCCTTCCTTTTTTCCTTCTTCCTTCCCTTCCCTCCCTCCCTTCCTTCCCTCCTTCCTTCCTCCCTCCTTCCCTCTCTCCTTCCCTCCTTCCTCCTTTTCCTCCTTCCTTCCTTCCTTTCTCCTTCCTTCCTTCCCTCCTTCCCTCCATCCTTCTTCTGTTACTTCCCTCCTTCCCTCCGTCCCTCCCTCCCTCCCTCTCTCCTTCCCTCCCTCCCTCCTTCCTTCATTTCTCCCTCCTCTTCCTCCCTCCTTCCCTCTTCCCTTCCTCCTTCCTTCCTTTCTTCCCTCCTTCCTTCCTTCCTTCCATCCCTCCTTTATCTCTTGGGCGGATGTTGCCTTTTCTGTTGGGCTTGTCTTGACTTGCTCACCCTTCAAGGGCCGGGATCAGGCAGAATCCTGCTGCTTGCTAGCTCTCTGGCTGTTGGGAGCGTGTGCCTGTGTGCGTGTGCTGTTCACTCCTTGCTCCCTGTGTGAGAACACTGTGTCAGGCTGGGGTTTTCTGGCTGGGGGCCAGGGCTCCCTCTCCTGCAGTGTCTGGGGGTTTTTGCCGGCTCCCGCCTGATGGCTCGCACCTGTGTTGTTTCATGAGCTGCCTGAGGCTCTTTGCCACATTTCAGGGCCTGCTGTCCACCTGTCTCTTGGTCAGTTTGTGAGCTTGTCTCCCTGGGGATTTTCCACTCAGTGCCTGTCCCTGTCAGGATTTCATTGGACAGATGCAGTTTGAGCTGCATCTCCTTCGTGGGACATCCATCAGTCCCTCTGGCCGGTGTGCCACAATCAGATTAGATGCCTGTCAGCCCCCCCCCTCCAGCTGTCACCCTGCCACTTATTATGAGGGGCAGGACTCAGCTAGGCATGGTCTGGGGATGGGGGTAGAGAATAGTGTTGCTAAGGCCCCCTTGGGAAATGTGGGAGCTTCTGTTCTCTGGCTGGTGGTGAAGAGAATCATATGAATCCTCCCACAGCCTCGTATAGAAAAGGACACCCCAATGCCTAACCCATTTGGGGTCTCAGGACCTGGGTTCAAGTCTCACCATTGAATTACCTTGTTGGCTATAGGCAAGTTACATCATAGGAAATTATAGATTGGGAACAGGAAGGGATTCAGAAGTTATTTGATCCAACTCCTTTATTTTACAGATGGGGAAACTGAGGCAGGAAGGTGAAGTGGTCACCTAGGTAGTGACCTCGGGGTGTCTGACTCCCAAACCAGCATAGTTTTCATTCTGGCAGACTGAGTCTTCAGGCCTCGGTGTCCTCCCTTGTAAAATAAGGGGGTTCTGAGGCCAACTCAAAATCTTTGAACCTCTGAAAGGGGTCCTGGCAGCTTCTTGACACAAGTGTGCACAAAGAGGAGAAGCTTATTACTCTTCCTTTCCATAGGGTTTAGGACTCAAAGGACTTTTGTTCGTTACCTAATGAAGTTGAACCTTTTTCTTTACAGATGAGATATGACAGGCCCCTAAGATAGGAGATTTCCCCCAAGGTTGTACAACATAGACCAAGAGGGGGATTTGGAAGACTCTCTGCTTCCAAATCCAATTCCGTGTCTGCTGTACTGAATACGGCCTGGGTGATTGCTGAGAACAAAGCCTCCACTCTTGTCCCCTGAATTTCTTATTACTCTGGTCTGTAAACTCAGGGCTTTGGCCAACAAACCCAATGGCCTTTTCTCTTCATGGATCACTCTCCATGGGTCAATGAATCCCTTGCTTGGAATTCCTTCCCCCCTCCTCTTTTTTCCTTCTCCTTTGCCCCTCTTTTCTCCTCTCTCTTCCCTTTTTCTTCTTTCTTCCTCTTCACCTCTTCTCATAACCCTTCTCTTCTTCCTCTTCCTTCCCCTCCCCTCTGTCCCTCTCACCTCATTCTCTTCCTTCTCAAACACTAATACCTCCCCTCCTTAACACTCAAACTCAGTCTGTCCTGAACAACCATGTCCAATGGTTGTAAGCCTGATTGGACCTTTGAACAAAAGGGGACCTGGATTGCAAAGCCTGGCTTTGCTACTTTGTAGTTGTGTGACCCTGGGCAAGTCTATGCCTTAGGGCCTTTTTTTCATCATTTCATCAGAAGCAATAATGATATTCTCACTCCCTAACCCCCAGAGGAGTTAGGAGATGGAAAGGGAGCTTTTGTGGGGGATGGGGCATCTACTATACATATTCTTCTCTCCTGGGTGTCTTTCCTTCCTCCCAGGTTAGCTTGTGAGCTCTGTCTAGGCTAGGAATGGATTTCTGACTCCACAAAAAGCCATCCAGTACCTAGCATGCTTTTTAAAAACTTGGGCTCCCAAGATAGGAAGCTGACCGGTCTCTGTTCTATCCGTCTATAGCATGTAGCATTCCATCCATGCGGCCTCCCAGTATGTGCCTGGAATGCACTCCCTCTTCACCCTTGCCTTGGAGCATCCTGGGCCTTCCAGACTGAGATCTCGTGGGTAGCCTGGCACTTAGGAGGTGTCCAAGGCATTGTGCTAAGCTAGAGATTCAAAGAAAGGTAGAAGCCTTCTGTCCACTGGCACAATTTCCATCTGAATGGGGGAGGTCACCCTTCATAGTAGCGCTTTCCCTATGAGACGATCCTCAGTTTCTCTCGGTGTATCTTGTATGTATGTGGTTGTCTGCAAGTTGTCTCTCCCATTAGACTGGGGCTCCTTAAAAGCTGCAGGGTGCCTAGAATATAGTAGGTAATTAATGCTTGTTGACTTGACCACAGACAACATGCAAACACAACTACGAATGTAGGAGCTATATACAATATAAATGGAAAGATATCTCAGAGGGAAAGCATTAGCTGTGAGGGCTGGGCTGGGTAAGGACAGGAGCCAGAAAAGACAAGAGGAAGGTAGGATTTGAACTGTATTTTTTTTTTTTTGCTTTTTGGAGGGCAATTGGGGTTAAGCAACTTCCCCAAGGTCATATGGCTAGTTTGTGTGTGTGAAGTGTCTGAGACTGGATTTGAACTCAAGTCTTCCTGACTCCAGGACTGATGCTCTATTCACTGTGCCACCTAGCCGCCCCTTGAACTAAGTCTTGAAGGAAGGCAGGGAAGCTGAGGAAGAAAAGCATTCTGGGTATGGATGACCACTATTGAAAAGGCATGGAGAGGTGAAGAGTTCACAGAGGGAAGTAAAGTGTAAGAAAACTGGGAAGGTAGAAAGGGGCCAGGTTGTGAAGGTTGCATTTGATCCTGGAGTAATGGGGAGCCATTGCAGTTTATTGAGCAGGGGAGTAACATGGATGCACCTACACTTGAGAAAAATCATTTTGGCATCTGGTGGGAAGATACTTTGAGATGAGGAGAAATAAGAGGCAGCTAGAGGTTATTGGAGTAGTGCCAATGGGACTTGAACTAAGGGGTCATGTGGGGGTGTGGTTGGAGAGAAGGGATGTGTGTGAGAGATGTTTGAAAGGTAGAGGTGCTTTCTTACTCCTCAAATTACCTTGTCTTTGCTTAATATTGGTATGGTGTATCCCTACTGTAGAATGTAAGCGTCCTGAGGTCAGACACTATTTTCTTTGCCTTTGAATCCTCAGCACCCAGCCCAGTGCCTGACTGGTAACAATAGAAGCTTAATGAAGATTTATTGAATCAGATTTTGAACATGAGGCACCACAGTGCCCAGTGCAGTGCCAACTCTCTAGACTAGAGTTGCCTCAAGGGACCACCTTCTGTTGGCCAAGCAACCCACTGACATGGTTGGTTTCCATTGTTCAGTTGACTTGGTTTCTCCCTCAGTGCAGAGAATCCAAAACAATCTCTCTCTTTTCAAGGCGTCGCCTGGGACCCCATGTTTGCCTCTCAGGGTTTGGAAGTGGATGCTGCCCTGGCTGGGTGCCCTCCCTGGGCAGTGGACAGTGTACCCTCCGTAAGTGCCTAGACTCCTTCAGTGGGCTTTGAACCTCTTCTCCAAGTAATGGGGCTCTCAGACCTATGGAATGTGGCGGGGTGGAATCAGAGGAGACCCACTGGAGCGCCCGCTGTCCGAAGGGGCCCCCGATCCTCTCATGTTCCCCTTGATCTCTTCCCCCAGCCCTGTGTTCCTTTGGTTGTGGCAGTGGCTACTGCATCGCTCCTAACGTCTGCTCCTGCCGGGATGGAGAGCAAGGCATCACCTGCCCAGGTAATAGAGCAGGGGAGCTGGGTTTTAATCCTGGCTTGGTACACTCTAGCTGTGTCAGCTGGGCTGAGTCCCTTCTCCTTGCTGAACTGCAGTCAGTCCCCTGGAAAAGAAGACTAGATCATTTTTTCAGCTCTTAGACTGTGGTCCTCTGATGGAGCAAAAAGTACACTATGGATATACACTTTAAAAAACTTTTTTATGTTTAATTTTAATTTTTTTCTTAATTGTATGTAAACAAAAATGTTAACATTTGTTTTTTAAAAATTTTGAGTTCCAAATCCCCTCCTTCCCTCCTTCCCCTCCCTTTTCCTTGAGAAGGCAAACGATTTGGAAAATTGGAAAAACATGTATACACTATATAGGGGAAAGGTGGCAGACTGGAGTCAGGGAGGCCTGAGTTCAAATTTGTTACAAACCCAAAACACAGCTTATGGAGGGAAAGAAAAGATCCTTTATTGACGGTTCTCTGGAGAAGTGGGCGTGAGTGTTCCCTCACGGAACAGGATACACACACACCTCTCAGAAGCAGAACAAAGATTATACAGGCCCACCTCTGTCACAATCATTGGCCCCAACCTGTTAGGACATCCCTTTTCTCGGCTGCCCCTCACCTGAATGGTCCCTCTTTCCTCCCCAGTCACCCTTGGTCAATGAGCTTAGTGTGGGTGCGTCCCCCTCCCCCTTACAGATTTCTTCCCACGATATGATTGGATAGTCCATTCTGCTCTTTTTTTCCTTACCTGGACCTAGGTGCTCCCACACATCCTGTGCAAAGCATTCCTTGTTCCTAGAGTATCTGTGGAAACCAACTATCAGCATTTCTCACAAATGTGACCTCAGACATTTCCCATTGTGTGACCCTGAGCAAATCATTTCACCCTGCTTGTCTCAATTTCCCCATTTGTCAACTGAGCTGGAGAAGAAAATGGCAAACCACTCCAGTATCTCTGCTAAGAGAACCCCAAATGGGGTCGCAAAGAAGCAGATAAGATTAAAAAATGACTGAATAACAACATATCTTGATATTATGCACATGTAGTCATGCAAATCATTGTGTGGACATACTCTTTCCAGGGATATGGTAGGGGAGGCTGTGGGGAAGGGAGGCTGGGGGCTCGCTGGTGCCACAATGTCTATGCAAAGAAGGGAACAGAAGGTCTAGATTCAAGCCCTGGGTCCACTATGCAAGAAGTCATAAGAAGGTTTGCATGAGTCAAGCTCCCTTTGTGAGCTTTGCTTTCCTTCTTTGTAAAGCAGGATAATAATTTTTGCATTACCAGGCCTGGGATGAGGAAAGTACTCCACAGCCAAGCATTATTACTTAAGTGTGAGCTATTATCATAGCTGTATAACTAAACTATAACTGTAGCTAACTGTAACTGCAGCTGTAACTAAGGCTGGTTCCTCTGGGCTTTGACCCAGGTGGAAATTCAGAGACATTCTCCAGGTGTGTGCTTCCTTTCCTGCCTAGTTCCATCTGCTGCATCAACCTCCTTTAGCCCTGCTTAGAAACTTTAGGCTTTGTCCCTCTGTGCCCCCAACCCTTTTGCTTAGCCTCCAAGAATGGCCAGCCTTTTGGCATCATGACCTTGTAGTCTGCTGGGCGGACTTCCTCTCTGTCATGGCTGCATAACAGGGGATCCTCCTTCTTTGCTGCCCCCACAGTGGAAGGGGCTTGGCCCAGGGCGAAGACTGCCCTGTGGCGACTGTTAATTATCCTCATGCTACATTTCAGAAGCCCCTGGACCTTGCGGTGAATATGGTTGTGACTTGGCCTGTAACCACGGAGGCTGTCAAGAGGTGGCCCGAGTCTGCCCTGTGGGGTTCTCCATGATAGAGACAGCCATCGGCATCAAATGTACAGGTAAGGCCACTGGCAGCCTTCCCACGAGGCATGTGTACCTATCCACCTGTCCTGGAAAGAAGGAGTACTGGGCCTCCAGCCAGAGGACCAGCTTTGCTGCTCACTGCATGATTTGGGGCAAGACTCTTCATAGTTTGTGAGAGAGGACTGGAGGAGATACGTCCTTGCATCTGGTTCAGCTGTCTGTCATAGAACTTACGGTTTTCTGTCTCTGGTGGCCCAGAAGAGGCTCAGAGGAGGAGGAGAAGAAGGGATAGGGCTGTGGATTTGGTTGCTCCATCTTTCCTTTCCTCTCCTACGATCAGAGACTTACAGCTCTAGCCCTGGAAGAAACCTCAGAGGCCATCTGGTCTAAACTCTCCATTTTCCATATGAGGAAACTGAGGCGCAGAGAGAGGAAATATCTTTGTATCTGAAGATCATAGCTCTAGAGCTGGGAGAAACATTGAGAGCCCAGCTCGTCTAATCTCTTCCTTTTACAAATGGGTAAACTGAGGCTCAGAGAGGTAAAGGGACTTATTCCACTTCCATTACTTGTGGAAAGTTTAAGTGGGTTCACAGGCAGGCCCAGGCATTGAGACTCATTCCATGCTGCCCATTCCACTTGCCAATCTTCCTAATCTTTTCCCCTCTCAAAGTTTTGCTCTGGTTCTAACCTTTTAGATTGTATGCCTTCATAAGCTTTAGGGTGAATGGTTTATTTCCCCTTTCTTTCCCAACCTCAGTGGAACAGAATGAGGAAGGGGTTACACTCAAAGGAAGGACTGAATTTAACAAGATGAAATTGAATGGAGATAAATGTCAAGTCACACTGAGGTTTAAATAATCAATAGCACAGACGCATGACTGGGTATCAGTTCATGTGGAAGAGACTCTTAAGACCCAAGTGAATCAGTAATGTCACTGGTCCCAACACTAATGTTGTGGTTAGCTATGTTCATAGATGCCAGAAACATTCTGTGTGTCTCGAATAAGGGAGGCATTAGTTTCGTGGTCTCTTGCCCTGGACAGACCCCATCTGGAGGACTGGGTTCACCAGATAGAAGAGGTCCAGAGGAGGTGGCTACCATATTGGTGAAGGAACTCAATCCTGCAGTATGAGACAAAAGACCTGGAGATTTTTTATTTGAAAAATAAAGAAATGGTGGGATGGAGGAAAGACACAATAGATGTTTTAAATCATTTAAAGGGTTTTCTTGTGGAAGAAGGACTAGTCTTGCTCTGTTTGGCTCCGGAGGGCAGAAGAAGGAATAATGGGTAGAAATGATAGGAGTGCTGATTTCAGTTCAATCTCAGAATGAATCCTTCTATGGTGCTGCTGGGAAATCACTGGACTTGGAATCAGAGGGGCCAGGCCTGTGGCCTTACTCTGCCCCTTACTCCTGCTATGATTTGGGAAAATCTTGCTGGACTTCTTTGGGTCTCGGTTTCCTTCTCTGGAAGAGGAAGGGGTCAAATGAGGTGACCTCCTCGCAGCTCGGACATTTCGTGAGCAGACTTAGTCCTTCCTTGAAATTCTGTGTCTGTGGATCATTTCTCTCCCGTCTTGACTTGGTGCATGATTCCTGTGGTTTTATGAGAGCAAGTGTGTGACTTTCCATCTGAGTATGTCCCTGACCTTGCATGAGCTTATTTTATTGGTGGGTGGGTGTTTTCCTTCGCCTGCCGTGTGGCTGGCCGCGTGGGCGTAGGAATGTCTGGGGGTTGGTTTCCATGATGTAGTGGTAAGAGTGTCAGGCTGGTAGCTAGAGGAGTTGTGGTCAGATCCCAGCTGTACCGCTTAGCACCTGGGTGACCCGGCAGAGCGACTCCACCCCACTTTACAGATCAGGAGGTAGGGCTTTCATTAAATGTCATATTTCTGCAGTTGGAAGGGATCATGGAGCCCATCTAGTCCAAACCAAGAAATACCATCCACGGCATCCTCAACAAGTGGCCATCCAAACTCTGTCTGGACGCCTCCAAGACAAGGAAGCCGAGGCCTCCCAGGAAGACCCTTCCTCCCCCATCTTGTGCTTCTTTTCAGACCGTGTCTTTCACTTCCCTTCTTGGAGCCTCAGTTTCCTCATCTGTAAAATGAGGGAATTGAACAAGATGGCCCCTGGGTCCCTTCCAGCTCCGGATCATTTATTTCCATGTTACATTCAGTCTAATGTCGTATATAGCTTGCTGAGACATCTTGGAATTCTCGGTTCTCTAACAGCAGAGTGTGTTAAGCTATCCCTCCTGGTCTTATACCATGAATGACTGACTCATGAATCAAGGGACATTTATTAAGCACTTTCTATGTGCCTATACTAAGTCCTGTTGCTGTAAATGCCAAAGGGCAGCCCTGCCCTCCAGGAGCTTACATTCTAAGGGCATTGTCATTTGTAGATTTGAGGAGCATTTCGTTTACACCTTTATCCAAGTCATTGATGAAAACAGTAACCACCACAGAGACAAGTGTTGATCCCTGGGGCACTGCCCTGGATACCTTCTTCTACCCCTTGGGTTTACTCATTCAACCATCCAGAACCCCCTAACTTTACCTGCCTCTAGGACCATGCCACCTCAAGATTCTCTGAGTTCATCTTGGGCGTCAATATCTTTATTCTTACTTGTCAGAAAATCTTCCTAAAGGCCACAAGTTACCTGTGTTGTTTTTCTTCTCAGACATTGATGAATGCTTGAGCTCTTCCTGTGAAGGTCTCTGTGTGAACACAGAAGGAGGGTTTGTGTGTGAGTGTGGACCAGGTATGCAACTCTCTGCTGACCGACACAGCTGCCAGGGTAAGTCCCCCAGAAAGGAGGCTCGGGGACGTGGGTGGACCCCATGGAACCTGCCCCTAAGGTCCAGCCAGGAGACAGAACAAGGGCTGAGGGGAGCTCACGGTGAGGGAAATGGGGCCATTGGAAGGGAGGGCAACCCAGTGCTTTCCAAGAGGCTCTGTGAGTGATGGCAGTTGGGGAGAGGTCATGGAATCGCAGCTTTGGCATCAAAGTTAGAGGTCATCTTGATTTACTCTGGGATACTTGAATCAATAAAACAAGCAATGACCATTTATTGAGCCCCCCACCAGGTGTCTGGCATTGGGCTAATCGCTGGGGATACAAAGAGACAAAAGACAGTCCCTGCCCTCAAGGAACTTACAGTCTAATGGGGGAGACAAGAGATAAACAAATCTACGCAAAGCAAGCTGTATACCAGATAAATAGGAAATAATTAACCGAGGGAGGGCACTGGAATTAAGAAGGTTGGGGAACCTTCCTGTGGAAGGTGGGATTTTAGTTGGGACTTAAAGAAAGCCAAGGAGGTCAGCAGGTAGAGATGAGGAGGGAGAGCTTCTAGGCAGGAGGCAGTCAGAGAGAAGGCCTGGGGCCAAGAGAGAAGGCCAGTGTCACTGTATCAAAGCGGACGTATTGGAGAGGAAGATGTAAGAAGATTGGAAGGGGGAGGTAGGTGATGAAAAGCTTTGAATGAAAAAAAAAGCATCTTGTATTTGCTCCTGGAAGCAACTGGGAGCCCCTGGAATTTATGTGTGAGGGTGGGGTAGGGGGAGAGTATGTGTGACATGATCAGAGCTGTGTTCAAGGAAAATCACTTTAGTGGTTGGATGGACGAAGGATTGGAGTGAAGCAGGCCAACCCACCTGCAGGCTATTGCAATAATCCAGGTGTGAGGTGATGAGGGTCTGCACCAGGGTACGAGCAGTGTCAAAGGGGAGAAGGGGACATCTTCAAGAGATGTGGAATTGAGGGGCCTTGGCAACAGCATAGATATTGGGAGAGGTGAGGGAGAGGGGAGAAATCTAGGATGACACCTAGCTTGTGAGCCTGAGGGACTGGGAAGATGACGTTACCCTCTGTAGTATCAGGAAAAGGAGGATGGGGGAAATCTTAGGGGGAAGACAATGAGTTCTGTCTTGGACATGTTGAGTTTAGGATGTCTAGTGAACATCCAGCTCAAAATGTCTGAAAGAGTTGGGAGGCCAGCAGAGAAATTGGGGCAGGAGAGGGAGGTTTGAGAGTCGACAGTATAGAGACGGTCATTAAATCCATGGGAGCGACTGATGAGCTCCCCAAGTGAAACATGTAAACATGAAAGTCCCAATAGAGGGAGAATGGAAGGGAGCCCAGAATAGAGCCCTGAAGTACACCTATGGTTAGAGGGTGTGATCTGGAGGGGGACCCAGCAGAGGAGACAGAGGAGAAGCAGTCAGAGAGGGAGGAGGAAAACCAGGAGAAGGGAGGTCCTGAACAGCCAGAAAGAAGAGAGTAGCAGGGAGCAGAGAGTGACCAACAGTGTTCAAGGCTGCAGAGAGGGCAAGGAGCATGAGGACCGAGAAGAGGCCATTGGATTAAGCAGTCAGGAGATCCTTAGTGACTCTGGAGAAATGATGAGGTCAGAAGCCGGATTGCAAGGGGCTGGATTCCCTCAATGACCTTCCCATGAAATGGTCAAGTAGCCTCTCCTGGAAGATGGTCAGTGCTTCTGCAAGGCCTCAGCACTTCCAAGGGCTCCTCTTCACTCTGGGACAGCCCCCATTGGTCAGAAGCATTCCCTTGCACTGAGCACAAGTCTGTCCCTCTGTTCTATCCACTGGTCTTTTTCTGCCCTTAGGAGCCTTGAAGGTCAGCAAACATTCATGAAGCCTTTTATATGTACCAAGTGTTGAGGATGGGAAGCAAAAGCAAACATAGCCCTGCCCTCAAGGAGCTCATGGTCTAAGTGAGGAGACAAGCATCTAATTTAGTCATACAAGCTAACTACAGAGGAGGTGGAAGGCCTCTTTAGAGGGGCAGGCATTGGCACCTGGGGACTTAGAAAGGTGTCTGGCATTGGGTGACATCGGACTGAATCTTAAAAGAAGCCAGGATTCTGAGTCAGAGGTGAGGAAGGAGAGCCGTCCAGGCATGTGGCCCAGCCAGTGCAAAGACATGGAGATGGGAGATGGAGTGGCGCTTTTGAGAAGCGGAGGGAAGCCATTGTGGCCAGACTATGTGATACAGAAAGGGAGTGATGTATAACAAGGCTAGAAAGGTGGTTGGGCAAAGCTGAGGGGCGTTTTAAAGACCACCAGAGGAGTGGATCTTTGATCTTGGAAGTGCAGGGAGTCACTGGGATTTGCTGAGGACAAGAGGAGTGTGGTCAATCCTTTTTTTTTTTCTTTTGTAATTTTTTTTGGAGGGGGTAAGGCAAGGCAATTGGGGTTAAGTGACTTGCCCGAGGTCACATAGCTAATTAGTGTCAAGTGAGGTTGCTTTTGAACTCGGGTCCTCCTGACTCCAGGGCTGGTGCTCTATTCACTGCGCCACCTAGCTGCCCCCTGGCCTGGTCAATCCTATGCTTAAAGAACATTACTTTAGCAGCTTTGTGGAGGGTAGACTGGACTGGGGGGCCTGAACCAGTGCTGGCTTTGGGAATAAGAACATAAATGGAATGGAAGCTTGTTGAAGGCAGGCCCTGTGTTCCACTTTTGTCTTTGTACCCAGAGCTTAGACCATGTGGGCAGAGCGGTAACCAGAGATTTTTTAACCTAGAACAAAAATAGCTAATGGGCAGGCAATCTGAGCAGGTGGAGGGGGCTGTGTGCCTTCTCTCCCTTCTCCTTGGATCTCCATAAAGCCTGGTCACTCTTCCCCACTCCCTGCGTGGGCTGGCAAAGGACAGGAAGGTATTAACTCCCTTAGAGGAAGGGGGCCCCCTGTAGAGATCAGTGCCTTGGACAGAGCCTCGGCTGCTTGCTCTGGCGATGACTCTTCATGGAGGCAGCCAGCATTTGTATTGGATGTGCTTTTGATGGCCTCATGCCTTTCCCTTTTAGACACCGACGAGTGCATGGCGGTCCCTTGTCAGCAGGGCTGCCAGAACAGCATCGGCAGCTACAGGTGCTCCTGCCGACCAGGCTTCTACCTCCATGGTAACCGGCACTCCTGTATAGGTGAGGCTTGGCGGGGACGAGGGGCGTTTCCTTGTAGGCTTCACTCAATGGGTGAATCGGGTCTGAGTCCCAGTGACCAGAAAAATAGGCCTTCACTATGTGCTGGGCTCTGTGCTGACTAATCCCTGGTCGTGCCAAGAAAGGCCAAAACACCCTCCCTTCTCCGAAGGTGCTCACAGGTCAGTGGAGGAGAAACCACGCAGATGACCGAGTGGAAGAAGGTGGGGGTGGGATGGATTGTTTGCCCTCCCCTCCCCCCAAATAAGGAATCAAACTGAAAGCTACATGTTAAATTTATTATTTACTTCAAAAGAAAAGCTAGGTCTGTAGGGAAGAGTTTATATCGCAATGCTCTCTGATTTTACATTCATATAAAGCTCATTTGATTTGGAGTTTAACTCCAGAAACAAAAAAAGTGAAACAAATAAACTTATTAACAGAAAAAGAGTGAAACAAATAAACTTTTTAACAGGAGAAAAAAGTGAAACAAATAAACTTTTTAACAGGAGAAAAAAGTGAAACAAATAAACTTATTAACAGAAAAAGAGTGAAACAAATAAACTTATTAACAGAAAAAGAGTGAAACAAATAAACTTTTTAACAGGAGAAAAAAGTGAAACAAATAAACTTATTAACAGGAAAAAAGTGAAGCCAAACAACTGAGAGGTTGAGCCTCTGGGCCCATGGCCTTTGGTGGCTTTTGTCTCCTTTACCACAGGGCTCCTTGGCTCTGGTATTCTTGAGCGTGTGGGCCCTCCTTGCTGATGGGCATCACTCAGCAAACTCCTCTGAGGAGTCATGAGCCTTGTGTTTTTGGTCTGCGTGAGCAGCTGAAGAACCTCAGAGAGGGACCCCAGTGATCAGTCTTGAGCTTGGCCCCATTCCGGTCACATGACTCTAGAATGTGTCCAAGCTGCTCACTGGCTGGATGAGGGAGCTGGAGGCCAGTTCCTTGTCCTTGAAAAGGTCCCAGCCACACAGCATGCAGTCATGCCGCAGAGTGGATCCATGTTTTCAGTAACTCAGGGAGTTTTAAAATTCCTTTCTGGGGCTGTTAGCACCGTCATAGGAAAGCAGCTGGGTGGCACACTGCCAAGAAGGCTGGACTGGGAGTCAGGAAGACTTGAGTTTGAACCCAGCCTCAGATGCTTACTGACTGTGTGACCCTGGGCAAGTCACTTAGCTGTCTTTATCTGTAAAATGAAGGTAATAACAGCATCTGCCTCACAGGCTAGTTCTAAGCATCCAGTGGGATATGCAAAGTGCTTTGTAAATCTTAAAGTACTCAGTAAAGATAGATGTTGTTGTTATTGTTGTCATGTGACTGGCCTCGGGTCACACAGACAGTAAGTGTCAAAGCTGGATTTTCAGACTCATGGCCCCTCTCACCAAGGTCAGTGACCTTCCCTCAGAACTGCACTGCCTCTTTCCAGATGCATCTTCAGGTCACGAGAAAAAGCTATCCATCATTTCCATGGCCTTGGGGATTTATGTGACCGACTCCCCAGGCCGCAGCTTTCTCCTTGTAGAAATGATGGAGTTGGACTTAATGTCTGGCCAGCTCAGAATCTTTGGCCCCAGATGAAATCACAGAAGTACATGGGGCTGTGGGCAGATTTGTGTAGGAGGTGGGTTTTGGTTTTTAACTCGCCTATTGTATGCTAGGTGTGTAATAACTAACATTTAAATAGCTCATACTTCTATATGCCAGACACTGCCAAGCCCTTATTATGTGATACAGCAACTACCTGGTAAGTAGGTGCTAGTATTCTCCCCATTTTGCAGATAAGGAAACTGAGGCAAACAGAGGTTCAGTTTAAGTGACTTGCCCAGGGTCACACAGCTAGTAAGTGTCTGAGACTGGATTGGAGCTCAGATCTTCCTGACTCCAGGCCCATCTGTTACACCACCTGCTTAACCTTTAAGGACACAGCGATGAATAGAGTGGTGTAGGGATAGCTGTTTGGGTAGCATCCAGTGCCTTGGTGTGACTTGACCAGCAGCAGAGAGGCCCAGCCCACCACTGGCCATCTGGGGCAGGGAAGGGGCCTAGGAACAGGGGCCTGTATATCTCTAGCCCGTGGTGGAGCAGGAGGAAAGGTCCCTTAGTGGCTGAGAGCCCTGGGGGGCCCTACTGGGAAGTCCCAGACTGACCAAAGAACTTCCGTGCGTGCATGGGGCACCTTCTGCAGATGTGAACGAATGCCGCCGACCCCCAGAGAGGCGTGTCTGTCATCACTCCTGCCAGAATACCGTGGGGAGCTTCCGCTGTGCCTGCCGGGCAGGTTTCCGTCTGAGTGCAGACAGGGCATCCTGTGAGGGTAAGCATCCCCTTCCTTCTCTGAAGGCCTGTGGGGTGGAAGGGAGATAAGCTTTGCTCTGCCTGGCCCCTAGAGGTGGAAATTGGATCTAAGAGGGAGGCTTGAAGTCCCAAAGAACTTTTTTTTTTTCTTTTTGGAGGGGGTAAGGTAGGGCAATTGGGTTTAAGTGACTTGCCCAAGGTCACACTGCTAGTTTTGTGTTAAGTGTCTGAGGGCGGATTTGAACTCAGGTCCTCCTGACTCCAGGGCCGGTGCTCTATTCACTGTTCCACCTAGCCGGCCCACAAAGAACTTCTTAAGAGCAGTGAGACCTCTGCAAACGCTAGAAGGCTTTCATTTTGTTTTTGTGTTCCTGGGCCTAGCACATAGTAGATGCTTAACAAATGTCTTAATATAAATACATAAAATCTGGATCCTCTAATTCAGTCAATCTCCAAACATTTATTAAGCACCTACTATGTGCCAATCATTGCACTAAGGGCTGGATAGCCATTTCTCAGATATTTTGTAGAAGTAGGCATTCTTTATCTCTGCTCTGTGAATGTTTCTTAAAAAATATTTTGATAACTAAATAGTTTTCTTTGTAATCCTATGCAATTAAAAGCATTCTGAGAGGGTGGCTAGGTGGCACAGTGAATAGAACACCAGCCTTGGAGTCAGGGGAACTGAGTTCAAATCCGGCCTCAGACACTTACTGCTTACTAGCTGTGTGACCTTAGGCAAGTCATTTAACCCCAATTGCCCTGCCTTTCCCCCTCCAAAAAGCAAACAAAACAAAACAAAAAACCATTCTGAGAAGGGGTCCGTAAGCTTCCCCAGGCTACTGGAGGAGTGTGGGACACATGAAAAGGGTGATGAAGTCTTGGTCTCAAGGGGTTATTATTCATACATGACTTGGACTCACTGGCCTCTGAGGCCCCTCTTGACTCTGGGGTTTGGTGGTTCAGAAAGAGCCAGGATTTCGAGAACTTTGTCGTTTCTGATTCCTTGTTTATTTGTCCTCTTCCTCCTTTCTTCCATCTCTTTTCTTTTTTTCCCTCTTTTTTTTTTTTCATTGAGGTCATTGGGGTTAAGTCTTGCCCAAGGTCACACAACTAGTAGTGTCTGAGGTCAAATTTGAACTCCGATCCCTCCTGATTCCAGGTCTGATACTCTATCCACTGTGCCACCTAACTGCACCTTTCCTTCTTATTTCTAAAATATTTTGATTAAATGCCTTCTCCTTCTCCCCTTTTCCTCATCTTTTCTTCACTTTCTTTTAAAATTATTTTCTTTTTTAAAATTATGAACTTAAGGATTTCAGTGTACAATAAAGAATAAAGGAGAGGATTATTTCTAAAACCTTGACCTTCTGTGCACAGTTTTTTAAAAAGTGTAATAAATTTAACTAGGTAGTAACAAAATCACCCTATTTGTATCTTTCTGAACTTTTTGTTTTCTCTTTTAAAAAAATTTAAAATGTTTTGTCACTGGTCTTTTCCTTTAGAGCTTAGCACAGAGCTGAGTATAGTAAGCTCCTGATAAATGCTTATTGACTCAACTTTTTAAAAATCACATCTCTCTTCTACCTGCTAGCTAAGCTGCTGCCCCCACTCACTTTCTCCGTCCCTTCTTTCTTTGTTCTCATCTGTGGATGCCTTGAGCTCCCCTTTCGCCATTATTTCTGCCCTCCCTGCTTCCTCCTTCTCTCCCTTCCCAGGGTGGTTCTATCCCAGAGGGCAGTGAGGCATTAGCCCAGTGACCTGTAGGACCAATGCCCTTTGTACTGCTTTCAACTAGGAGGAGGTAGCTGCAATGGTTGGTGGGAAGCCCAGGAAAGCGGCTGGCCTTCCTCCTGCCCTGCTTCTTGGTGTGCCAGCTCTAGGAACTGGGGTGGGGGGAGTGTTCCTGAGGAGATCAAGGGGCCTTGGGCCCATCTGGAGGAGACAGTTGGAGACAAAGAATTGGGGGAAATGGGAAGAGGTTTTGTTTTTAGGACCAATCCCTGTACTGACCTCTTTATTGAGAAAATCAATTAGAAGGGTGAGCAGCTTACAAATCTAGACCATGCTATCTGAGGACTGGCTATAAGGAAATGTGGATGTTTTTCAGTCAACAAGTTTTTGTTAAACAGATACTTTGTGACATAATTATAGGTTTAGCGGGGGAAAGGAACCTTAGAGAAGGTTGAGTTAGCCTCTTCCCCCTTCCCATTCTTCCATTTATGGTAGGAGATGAGAAGAGAAGACTCAGGGCAGCGGGGTAGCTATCTGTACATGTGGAGGGCGGCCATGTGGAAGAGGAATGACGCTTGTGGGGACTGGCCCTTGGGAAAAGAAGTAGCTGCCATGGGGAGAGTTGCAGGAGGCCTTTCTTGGGCCCTTCTGTTCTGTGCTGGGCAGCCACAGGCATTGATGAGGTGGACAGTGTCCAGAAGGGGGTGCCCTGAATGGGGCCGATGCACTGGGAAGGTGTGCCATGTTGCCCAAGGTTCCAAGCAGGGGGTCTTAGCTTCTGTTTTCTGTGTCCTGGCCCCTTTGTGGTGACGCCTACGGCTCCCTTCTCAGAATGATGTTTTTAAGTATAGAAAATAAGATAAAGGAAAAAAAATATAAAACAAAAACATTAAAAAGAAAAGACAAGTTGATGGACGCAGGCTTAAGACATAAGGAGGTTTTTCCTAGAGAGAACTCTCAGAGGGAACGTAGAACCGTCTCTCGTATTTGAAGGCCTTTCTGGTGGAAGCGGGATTGGCTTGGTTCCAGTAGGCTGACGAGGAATAGTGGGGGGAGACATTTAGGCCCAGAAAAACTTGCTCACCCTTAGAGCTCTTCCCCAGTGTAATGGCCTCGAGAGGGGGTGGGTCCCACTCCTTGGAGGTCTAAGTGGGTTGACCATGGGTTAGGTGGGGGTTAGATTGGAAGGTTACCGAGGCCCTTCTAACTGAAATTCTGTGATTCTGTGAAGCCTGATGCCACCTGGGGGGAACTGATTCCCTGGAGCTCTCTTTTTCAGCATTTCCGAAAGCTGTGCTCGCCCCATCAGGCATCCTCCAATCCCTCCAGCACCCCCCAAAGATGCTGTTACTCTTTCCGGAGTCTGGCCTGCCTGCCCTTCCTCCTGGCCATGGCCCTCCATCCCGGGCCCCTGGCCCCCCACCAGCAATCAAAACTACTCCCCTCCCGATGCTGACCTCAGCCCTGCCAACCTCCTCCACCTCTGCCCAGTCCCCAGCGTCCTCAGCTCCAGTGGCCACCCCATCTCCCAGCTCCTCCTCCCGTGGAAGAATGGTGAAGCCGTCTGTACTGGCAGGTCTGCTGCCCCCTTCACTCTTGCATGGTGAGGCAGTAAGGACCCCTTCCCCTCCCAGGGGCCCCTCAACCTCTCGACCTTCACTGGCGCCTTCACCTTGCTGGCACCAAGGGACCATCCATGAGCATGGGAGCCGCTGGACTGAGCCCGGCTGCATGCACTGTGGGTGCCAGGTGGGTGCGAGCACCCAGGGCTCTGTCTCATTCTGCCCTAACACCTTTCTGTGCCAGTGGCTTGGCAGTAACTAGTGTTTCCTTTTGTAGGATGGTGAGGTGACCTGTGAGAAAGTGAGGTGTAAAGCCAGCTGTTCTCACCCACTGCCCTCCCAAGATGGTGGGTGCTGTCCTGATTGTTCAGGTGAGAGCTAGCTAGCTACCTTTGGTGGGACCAAGCCTTCCCTCTCCCCCCATGGCCAATCCTGCCTCCCTTTTGGCAGTGCTGCACGTGCAGTCAGGAAACAGGACCTGGAGTTAAAGCCTGTCTCAGACTTTAACTAGCTGTGTGACCCTGGGCAGGTCCCTTAACCTGCTTGAACCTCAGTCTCTTCATCTTTAAAATGGCCATAATAATAGCACCTTCCTTACCAGGCTGTTGTGAGAGTCAAGTGAGAAAACACATGCAAAGTGCTTTGTAAATCTTAAGGCTGAGGTCAATGCCAGTTATTATTAGTGGCCTTTTCCAGCTTCTGAAAGTCAGAGAATCATGGGACTTGAGCCTCTGGGACCTTGCAGGCCGTCCTGTCTAGCCCCTTACTCCCCTTGCATGGCAGAAGACCCAGGCAGAGAGAAGGTCAGAGTGATAAGCAGAGGGGGTGGAGGAGTAGATGGTGAACTGGGCCTCTTGTCAGGGAAATGGGTTCAAATCCATCCTCAGACACTTTCTAGCTGTGTGACCCTGGGCCAGTCACTGGCCTCTCATGGCCTGCTTCCTCATCTGTAAAACCAGGGAGCCTCTACGGTCCCTCCTGCTTCAAATCTCTGGCCCTGTGATTCGGGCGAGGTCCCCTGCCTCCAAAGCCCGTGGTCTTTCTTTCCATTGCTTCCCACGGCCTGTCATTTGACAAACACAATGCATTCCTGTAGGAATGGCAGGCATTATTCTGTCCATTTTGCAGATGGAGAAGGTGAGGTTCACAGAGGTGGTGAGTCCCCAGGATCCCCCAGTCTTGCTGGCTCCCAGGCCAGCTGTCTCTGTGCTACAGCTGGGAAGGTCGAGGAGGTGTGTAGGGCACTGTGCCTAGGACGTGTGCCTTGGATTCACTCCCAAAGAGAAGGGGGAGTGTGTGTGTGTGTGTGTGTGTGTGTGTGCGTGTGTGTGTCCGTGTCCGTGTCCCGCGGCCCCAGTGTGCCTTCCCCTCCCTCCGCCTGCTCATGGTCCTCATAGCCCGCCATAGATGTGCATCCCCCCTCCCCTGCCTCACGTGTAAACTGCACTCCACGGCAGCTGAAGGAGGACCCTTCTGGTGCCAGCATGGCTAGCCCTTGGGGGATGTGGCTTAATGAGTTCCACATTGGTTGGTGGATGATTCTTTCCAGGTTTTCTGAGTCTACTTTGTCTTTGATTCAGGGCACTGGAGGGGGTCCCCTCTTCACTGGGACTGTGAGGGTAGGAAAGACCGCCAGGTCAGTCAGGGCTTTCCCCCTTCCCTCCTTGGGGCAGACTGGCCCTGGGTGGTTCCATTTCCTCCTTGTCTCTCTAGGTTGTTTTTATGATGGTTTACCCAGAGCCGAAGGGGATGTGTTCTCCCCTCCCAACGAGAACTGCACCGTCTGCGTCTGTCTCGTAAGTGTGTCGCCTTGCCCATCCAGCCCCCAAGGGCTGTTTCCTTAGCTCTCTGGGGAATCCGAGGAGGCCCAGGACATTAAAGGGGAGAGGGCATGAGCTGGGGTGGGCTCTCCATCTTGCTGTGAATGAGGCTTCAAGACTTCAGGATGGAGACATGCCAGGGTGGGGATGGCCCCGCTGGGAGGAGGGCTCCTTCCCTCGAGGTCCTCTGAGGCAGGGATGCCCTCAGCAGTCAGAAAAGAGTTAACCAGCAAACACAATCCATCTGGTTAGGAAGGGAGGGGGAGAAGACTCCTGAAGAAAGCTCCAGCCAATGAGGCTGATCTCTCTCCAGGCAAAATATTTGCCAATGTAATAAGGGAGTCAGCGTGTAAACATTGGGAGTATGGCGGACCTGTAACCCCAACTGGGCCTATTGGGAGGGTTTCCTGTTAAGTGTGTCTGCTCACTTTCTGACCATTTATATGCAAAAGTGTATTGTCAGGGGGTCGGCTGGCACAGTGAAATTTGCTACAAAATGGATTGGGGGGAACCCAGTAGGCATACCCACCTCCATGCCTCTCAATATTCTGAAGATTCTAGTTGGTCAAGAGGCATTATGCATGGGTAGGAGACTGAGCATGTCATGAAGAGGAGAAAAAACCATGGGGCTTGGAAATCCCTGGGCCCGTTCCTCACCCAGCTCCCCCCACAACCCTCTTCTGGCCTCTCTCAGGCTGGGAACGTGTCATGCATCGCCCCTGAGTGTCCTCCTGGCCCTTGCCTGACCCCTCCACAGTCTGACTGCTGCCCCTGCATTCCAGGTAAATTTCTTTGACTTATTAGGTCTCTGCCCTAGGCCAATCTGGGCCACAAATATTTTCCAATCTGAAGATAGGATTCTTGACATTGTAGACATTGGTGTGTATTTAAAATGGAACAGCTGCTAGGCGAGGCTAGGAGGGACCCCCAGGCAGAGGGAGCCATTCCCTCCTTCACTGATGGGGCTTTCAAAACATTTTTTAAAAACTTGGTTTTTCTTTCCATGATGTGATAAGCAACTGGTGTGACTTTAGCAATTTGACAGAATACATTTACCATTTGGGAGATGCCCTGATCTCATGAGAAAGGCAGCCATGCGGACAGGGCAGAGCTAATTGGAGTCTGGGCTCTTAGGTTGTGACCTTGGACAAGTCACTTCTTCTGTTGAAAGGCCCCATTATCCAGTGGAAGGCAGACTGACTTTGGAGTCAGAGTCCAGAAGCCCTAGCTGCTGGTTGGCAGTGGGCCCTTGCCCTCCCATGGTGCCCAGCTTTCCTTTTCCTGAGCTTCTGGTGTGCAGAAGTCTTGACACGTTTCTCCTTTGCAGTGAGATGCTATTTTCATGGCCGATTCTATCCAGAGGGGGCTGAGTTCAGCGGGGATGGGGACGAATGTACCAGCTGTGTCTGCCAGGTAGGGAGGTGGCTGGCTCTGGTGCTCTGCTCCTCGACAGCTCTCCTGGGGGAAGGTGGGTGACTAAAGCCACAGGGACAATGACAGCTTCATCCCATCTCTCTCATTCTCCCCCCAAACCCATGTCATCTGGTTGTTAGTGGCGGGCGTTTCCATCTACATGGTCAAGGCAAAGGCTGAGGAACAGAAGAGTGAGGCTGATTTCAGATCCTGCCTCTCAGTCCCCACCCTTAGAATAGGCAGCAGGAAGAAATGTGGAAGCCTCCATCTGTTGCTGTCCCCCCATCCTGTGCCTCCCTTGCAGAACGGGGAAGTTCAGTGTTCCTTCACGCCTTGCCCAGAACTGGACTGTCCAAGAGAAGAGTGGCAGTTGGGGCCGGGCCAGTGCTGCTTCACATGCCGAGAGCCCACACCAGCGTCAGGTGAGGATGGCCCACAGACCCTTCCTTCCTCCTTCTTCAGATTCAGCCCCAGCCCCGGGGCTGAATCTGAAAATCTCAAGGTTGGCAGGGAGCTTGGAGGCCTTTTGCATGAGAGCCCAGATTCGAACAGATCTGGACAGATGAAATCATTGGCCCAAATCTAACAAGATGGAATTCACTAGGGGTAAATGTAAAGTCCTGTAGCAGGGTCCAAACAGTCAACTTCACATGTATAAGAAGGAGGGATGTGGCTAGTCATCTGAAAAAAGGTCTGGGGTTTTCAGTGGCCTGTAGGCTTGAGGTCTTGAGGCAGAGACAACATGGCCACCAGTAGAGTAGATTCTTGTACAGATGGCCTCTGAGGTGTTTTCCAACTTTGAGATTCTGCGATTATAGCCTTTAATTGATCGCCCTGTCCTGACACATGCATCATTGCTACAGTAGCCTCAGCAGGTAGACAGACATATGGGCTCTGCTGAAAGCTCTCTGGGGGTGGGGAGCGCACTCCCTTCACGGAAGGCCCATTCCACTTTTGGATGGCTCTGATGAGCTAACTGGCCCAGAAGGATGGAGCGCTGGCCTACGAGTCAGGAAGACCCAAGTTCAAGTCCAGCCTCAGACACTTAACTAACTGTGAGATCCCCAAGTAACCTCTGTTTGCCTCAGTTTCCTCATCTGTAAAGTGGGCTGTAGTAAGGATCAAATAAGAGTATATAATTATAAACTGCTTAGCAGAATGAATGGTAAGTGCTATATACATGTTAGTTATTATTATTAATGATTAGGGAATATTTTCTTTCTATCGACTTGCAATCTACCCCTTTGTGACTTCTGCCCTCTGCTCTTAGGTTCACCCATGCGGCCAAGCAGACCAAATCTATTCCCTCTTCCACATAGGAGTCCTTCAAATATAGGAAGACAGTGAATGTGTCCCCCTGAGGCTTTGCTTCCCCAGGTTAAATATACCCAGTTCCTTCTGCCATCATGTGCCTTGGTCTTCATGAAGATGAGCAAGATGAGATTGGTTTAAGGAACTGGAAAAGTTTTGCCTGTGGGAGCAAAGATGGTGGTCATGACGGGGAGATGAACATGCTGTCTTCAAGTATTTAAAGGTTGTCATGTGGAAAAGGGGTCAGCTAGGTGGCATAGTGGATAGATAGAACCCTGGATCTGAAGTCAGGAAGACGAGTTCAAATCCAACCTCAGGTGCTTTCTAGCTGTGTGACCCTGGGCAAGTCACTTCACCCAGTTTGCTTCAGTTTCCTCATTTGTAAAATGAGCTAGAGAAGGAAATGGCCAACTACTCTAGTGTCTCTGCCAAGAAAATCCAAAGGGGGTCATGGAGCATCAGATTCAGCTGAACGCCAGCCGCAACAAGGTTGGCCTAAATGGTGTCTTCCTTCCACCTCTGAGCTTTCATCAGATCCTTGCTAACTGGTCACGGGCCATCCTCCCCCATGTGCCTTTCCTCCCCCCTCCCCCATTTCATTCCCGCCCCTTCACTGTCTTTTGCTTCTCTCCTCTTGGGCAGGCTGCTCTCTGGATGACAATGGAATTGAATTTCCCATTGGACAGATCTGGTCCCCTGGTGATCCCTGTGAGTTATGCATTTGCCAGGTGAATGACAACCTGCTCTACCTCACTCAGCTTTACCTGTTCTCCCCGGCTTGGGCTAGAGACAGAGAGGCTCCTACTCCCTCCTGTTACCTGGCCTTCTCCAGGGTCCTGTCCTTGTTGTCTGCTTCAGGCTGCCATTTTGTTAGCTCTTGTATAGCTGCTCAGTCCCTTGTGCAATAGGTTAGGACCTAGGGCATTCTGTGAAATCAGATCTGGGGAAATGGAGGTTGGACATATACCCAAATATTTCTATTGGAAAAAAAAACAACATGAGAGGTCATGTGGTGTGGTAGAGAGTGGGCCTGGCCCCAGCAAGACCTGGATTCTAGTCCTGCCTTTGACACCTTCTGGCTTTATGACCCTGGGCAAGTGATTTGAGCTTACTGGACCTCAGTTTCTCCATCTGTAAAATGAAGAGGTTCAGAGGTAGAAAAGCTGTGGCCTCGAAGTCACGTGGCCCTCTATATCCTCAAGTGCTGCCCTTTGACCGAATCCAAACTTCACAGAACTAAAAGTTTGGGATTCATTCAAAGAGCTACCCTTAAGGACCTAGAGGACCACATGTGGCCTCGAGGCCACAGTTCCCCCCCTCCCCCTCCTCTATGGTCCATTTGAGCTGTGATCTCCTGAGAAGAGAGATATCCATCACTGTGCATGCTTTCCAAGCCATTATTAGTGAGCTGAGGCCACAAAACCTCAGTGCCAGTTTGCCTAAAGCATTGGTAAGCATTCTTCAGATCCTCTTCAGCCCTGGGTCACTGTTCTTTGGTAAAGCTTGCATTCCTGTTGAAACAATATGTAAAAGAGGGGCTTCCTGTGCTCTGTAAGGTGGGGATGAATGGGTCCTCCAATGCTGGTGATGAATCAGACTGGTCTCAGCTTCTGTTTCAGTTTGGGAACAATCTGCTGGCCAAGAGGGGTTCCGGGATTTTGCTTTGTTATGGGGCAGAGTTTTGCCTGGTATGGTTCTTCTGGTATGGTTTGGCCAACATTAATCAGTGATCTCCAGCTCTCTCTTTTGTTTGGAAAGGGAGCTGCCTCCTTCTGGAGCAGTGCTAGCTTCATGGGCAGCTTTCCCCTTTCTGAATGGGTGGAGTGGCGAGAAAACCAGGTCTGGTTCCAGGCACCGTCTCAGGGGTTTCTGTCAAGTGCCTCCTTCTTTCAGGCAGATGGTTCTGTGAGCTGTGAGAGGACTGACTGTGTAGAGACCTGTCCACATCCTATTCGGATCCCAGGACAGTGCTGCCCTGACTGCTCAGCAGGTAAGGGAGAAGGGAGGTCCTCTGCTTTCCGAGTCCCCTGTAGAACTCAACTCATCCTAATTGCATATGGTTGGCAGCCCAGAGACCTATGGTTATGGAGTCAGGAGAAACCTTGGAGGATATTTCATCCAGGCAGCCAGCTAATAAACATTTTTAAGCACCAATGGTATACTAGGCACTGTGCCAAGTGCTGGGCATCATGTCCTGGATCTAGAACTGGAGGCCATTTAATCCCCACTATACAGGTGAGGAAACAGAAGCCCCAGATGGTAAATTCTGCCTTCTTAGCTCTACCATTGACTGGTACACAGTGTCAAGGGAACTAGAGGAAGATTCTCAGAGTGTTGGATGGTCCCCCTGACAAATATTTGTCAGACCAAGGAGGACATAGACATGAATTTCATAGGATGGGCTGCTATCTCCATCAGTGGAGAGAGTGTCTACCTCATGGAGGTGATCATGGGATGCAGCCTTTCACTCTAAGGTCGCATCGGATCTTGGATGTGCTAGTTATTTCTATTTTGTCTCCTGAATGGGTATTCTCTGAGGGAAGGGGTAGTTTTGACCTTTCTTTGTTTTCCCAGCCTTTCACTCAGCACCTGGCACATAGTAGGCACTTGGTGAATGTTTTTGATTGATTACAGATCCATTAAAATAGCTTATTAAAGACCAGAGTTTTAAAGCAAGTCTGGGCACCTCACCCTCATTTCCTCATCTGTAAAGTGAGGGGTTTGACCTAAGTGATCGACAAGGTCCCCTCCAGCCTCCATGTTGCATAATGCTAGTGTTCCATTCAATTAGACCTGTAATCATTGAGTACTAAGTGCCTGGATTGGTGCTCCTTGACTTGGAATTTAGATGGCACCTTGAGATGGACACAGTGGCCTCCTGAACTCATAACCAGGTTGGGGAATTAGGACTTGTACATAGTGAGTGAGCTATGTGAAATGACCAGTTAAACAACATACAGTTGCAAACTGTACAATGCAGACAATAAAGTGAGGGGGCTATCAGGAGTGGGAGAATGTCTCTGGGGTTGGAGCTATTGAGAAAAGCTTCATAGAAGAACCTTGAAGAACCCACTGGTGGGCTTTAGGGAGAGAGAAGCAGGGGCCAGGTGGAGAGGGGGAAGATGGTGATCAGAGTTCCATGGTGTCAGGCCCTGTGGGTAACCCTGCTTCCTCCACAGAGGGATCTTGGACTGGGGGTATTCACTTAGGGGAAAGGAGAGGGTTATTCCACTGAGTTCTAGATTCTACTTCTAGAACCCCTACTTCATTCAAAATGCTACCTCTTACCTTAGCCTTCCCTGATTCTGCCTGCCCCTTCCCTAGATAATTATATTCTCCCTCTGGAATGTCCTATATATTGCTTTGGATATACTTTGTATCTAGTTGTGTCCATGACATTTTCCACTAGTAGAATGGAAACTTCTTGTGGCCAGGGGGTATTTTCATTTGTGTCTTTCTGTCTCTAGTGTCAAAGCCCATGTTAGGCAATTGACAAATATTTGTGAAATTGAACTGAGGTTAATTGACTTGACAAACAAAGTAGAAAAAAAAAAAGACCTAGAATGGAATCCAATGTTAATGGGGAAATGGATTTGGAGAGGCAAGCTGGCCAGATGTCATCATGCGGGGGCCAGGTCTGTAACGAGTGTCACAGAAGGTCACTTTGATCCTGCCTTTTTGTCTCTCCTCCCCCACAGGTTGTACCTACACGGGAAGAATATTCTATAACAATGAAACCTTCCCTTCTGTGTTGGATCCTTGTCTGAGCTGCATCTGTCTGGTATGATGGATCTGGAGGGGGCCGCGGCTGGGTCTCCATTTTTAGACCCTGAGCTGTAGGAAACTGCCCATGGCTAACATTAGTGCTGACCTCAGCAGATGTGCATTTGGAACTTGCCCTCTCCCACAAGAAATGCCTCCCAGGGACCTGCCTTTAGTTCATGTCCAACTCAGCTCTGTCTAGACCTCTGTGGGCACCAGCTCCAGCTACTCCCTCCCTCCCTCCTTTCCTTTGTAAAAGGGCAAAAGGGCAGATTTCCCCTCAGGGCCACCTCCCACAATACATGACCACCTTCCAGAATAGCTCTAGCAGACTGCTGGCCTCTTGAACTCAGACCCCGAGGCCTCACAGAACTCCTGAGGTTGTCCCACAGTTGCCAGACCCCTTCTTTTTTTTTTAGCTTGAAAAACTGATGCATGTACTTACTTGAATATATTTAAATATGATACATCAGGCAGTGGTTCAACAAACTCAATAATCAAAAGTTGGACAGTAGATCAAAAAGTCAGTGCTAAACATATTACAAATCAAGTTCTGTACAAGAGAAAGCCAGAGTATTTCACAAGAGTTGTAGTTAGCAAAGGTTTGGTCCATTTTCCTTAACAGTTGGGATAGTAACTGTCACTTTATTGCAAATTATCCAATTTGTTCCTTGTAAAAAAAAAAAAAAGCTCTAAGTAGGGTCCTTCCCCAGTCCTTCATCCCCATAAGCATCCTCTGGCAGCGGACAATTACTAGTGTCCCAGTGAATCCATTCCCGGCAGCTAATTTAATGGAATAGATGAATGTGGGCTGGTTTCACTCTTGCTAAATGAAGGAGATGTTGCCTCATTTTTTAACATTTGGAAAGTGACAGTGACTTGGCAGAGCAGCATGCTGTTTACAAAAGTCCAGAAAGGTAGGGGTTGGGAGAGGGATACAAATCGTATCAAGGATTTTCTCTGCCGTGGAGCCCATGGAAGCCTTTTCTGTCCCTCAGAAAATGGCAGTGCCTTGCGCAGTTTCCATTTATGCATGTTCTGGTGTGAAAAGGGCATCTGCCCTCACAGCTGCAGGGGTCTGGATGGAATACTTTTTGCTTCTGACAACAACTCTCTAGACTTTCTCAGCATCCAAAGCAACAGCAGTTCTCTGGATTCTGAGTGAGTGATCAGGACGGGGCGTTTTACAGACACGTTCACAATGGTCCTCATCAAACTTCCTACGGGGCCCACAAAGAGCCAGTTCTTGTGGATGGGAGTGCCCTTCCATCCCACTGTGTGACACACTTACATTTATTGCTATCCCATGTCAGTTCACCCGGATACACTTTCTTGGTGTTGGAACAATTGTTGCTAGCAAGGGTTTTTATTTGAGAAAGGTGTAACACCAGGCACAAGCAACTTCCAATGCCAGACCCCTTCTTACAGAGAGTGAGGTGCCCGTATTTTGTAGGTGTGGGACATAGCCTTCCTTGGAGGGGGTTTCATACTTCCCCATCTCTGCCTCCCACCCTGCTTCTCATGGCCTGCCTCTCTTAGCAGAACGCAAACTCCATTTCTCATGATTACAGCCACCTGCCCAAACTCTTCTAATAGCACCAAGGCCTTGGGTTCAAATCCCAGCTCTCCTTCTTTATTCCCTGGGTTATCCTGGGCCTTTACTCTTGGCCTCAGCTTCCTGGGCTATAAAATGGGTGGAGGGAAGGGTTCTATTAAACTCCACGATCCCCAGAGATCTCCGTACAGCTTCTCTAAGAGGTCCTTTTGACTCCAAAGTCAACTCTCTTTCATGTTTAGTTAGGCAACAGCAGTCACCAAGAATTTATTGAGCTGTGTGTTTCTGTGTCCTGTAGCTGGGTTCTGTGGCCTGCTCCCCCGTGGACTGCCTCATTTCCTGTACCTACCCATTCCACCCCGAGGGAGAATGTTGCCCTGTCTGCCACGGTGAGTAAGCAGCTCCACCAGGCACCTCTGTGCTCATTCATTCCTTTATTCAGCAAGCATTCACTCATCAGCTACAGTGTGCCAGATAGGGTGCAAGGTGCATACAGAGACAAAAAGGAACTGGCCCGGCCCTCAGGGAGCTTACCTTCTACTGGGAGAAATATCATATGTGCGTAGAAGTAAATAAGTAATTCTCTTTCCATATGTGTGTATGTAACAAGCTGTTGTTCAGTTATGCCTCACTCCTCGTGACCCCACAGACCCTATTGTCCATGGGGTTTTCTTGGCAAGGACACTGCAGTGATTTGCCATTTCCTTCTCCATTGAATTAAGGCAAACAGAAGTTAAGTGACTTGCCCAGGGTCACACAGCTAATACGTATCTGAGGTCGTATTTAAATTCAGGTCTTCCTGACATCTAGGCTGACGATCTGTTATGCCTTTGGGACTCTTAAAATACATACAAACTAAAGGCAGTAATTTTGGGGGGTGCTAGAAATTGGGGGAGTAATATCAAGGAAGGCTTCTTCTAGGAAGTGGCATATCTGGAGATGTTCTAAGGGCAGAGATAAGGACTTTAGACATTTTAGACATGGGAACAGCCTAGGCAAAGGCCCAGAGGATAGAGCACATGAGCAGGAATGATGTATAATATGCTGAAAAGGTGGGCTGGAGCCAGATGGGGATGGGATTGGAATGCTCTATGACTCTGGGTTGGGCACCAGTCGCTCATACGGGTCCTGTTTCTTCTTTCCTTCTGCAGACTGTAACTATGAAGGAAGGAAGGTGGGCAATGGGCAGGTGTTCTTGTTGGAGAATGAGCCCTGTACTCGCTGTACATGCCAGGTGAATGGGGAAGGGACCTGCCCGAGACATTCCTGGACTGTCCCTCAAAAGCTATTGACCCCTATCCTTCTCATTCCTTTCTTTTGGGAACCCAGATGACAGGAAATGATTGATTTAAAATGGATCATAGATTTCAGAGCCAGAAGGGACCTCAGAAGTCATCTAGCCTCATTTTACGGAGGAGGAAACTGAGACCCACAGAGAGTAGGCAGCTTGCCCCAAGCTCATAAGGCAGTTTCTGGTGGCTTAGTGGGTAGAACACTGGATTTGGAATAAGGAAGACCTGAATTCCAGTGCTGCCTCAGATCTTTAAAAGCTGTGTGGGCAAGTCACTTCTGTACTTTGGGCCTCAGTTTCCTCATCTGTAAAATGAGAGGGTTTTGAGGTCCTTTCCAGCTCTAAATCTGTGATACTTAGATGCAAGATTTGAACACAGGTCCACTAATTTGAGAGTCAATGTGCTTTGTACTGGTCTACCCTGTCTCACTGCTGCTCTCTGCCAGCTGTCTTCTCCTGGGCAGGGCCTGGGGTGGGTCTTTTTTCTTGTTTTATGTGGGAATATTTCAATTTGAAGGCCTGAAGGCAGAGGTCCTAAAGGGCATTCCTCTGGGCAGGGCAGCTCACTGGTTCTTTCCTGCTCATGCAGCTTGGGGAGGTGAGCTGTGAGAAGGTCAGCTGCCAGCCAGCCTGTGCTGACCCTGGTCCAGCTTCAGGGGATTGCTGTGCCTCCTGCCAAGGTGAGACCCTCCCCATGGGCCTCCCTCTTCTGCATCATCTGCTTCTTCTTGGAGTCAAAGACTGTCACAGAAGGCAGAAACCTCAGAGGCCATTGGATCCAAGCCCCACCCCCCATTTTACAGATATGGAAACTGAGGCCCAAGGCAGGGAAGTGACTTAGGATAATAAGATTAAAGGTCCAGAGCTGGAAGGGACCCCAGAAGCCATAGAATCCAGCCCCCTACCCCCATTTTACAAATGTGGAATCTGAGGTCCAAGGTTGGGAAGTGATTTAGGATAATAGGCCATCTCCCTCATTTTACAGATGAGGAAACTGAGGCCCAGAAAGGAGAATAGACTTGTCTAAGGTCATGCGAGGTAGAAATGACAGAGCTGGGATTTGAAGCAAGGTTCTTGAGTCCAAAGCCAACTCTCTTTCATGTTTAGTCAGACAACAGTAGTCAACAAGAATTTGTTCAGCACTTACTATGTTCTAGACTCTGTGCAAAGTGCTGAGGATCCAAAGAAAGAAAGATCCGCACTGACTCACATTTGTTGCTGCTTCACAGTTCTTGTCTCACTCTGTCCTCACCATAAGCCTGGGAGGTGGGTGATATTATTAAGAGGTCAGGTGACCCTCCCTTGGTCAAACAGCTATGAAGAGGAAGAGGCAGGATTAGAACTCAGGTCTTCCTGCCTCTGGGTGCTTCGCTGGCTTCACTGTGTTGCAGCTGCCTCCAAACACAAGCCCTGCTCTCAAGGCATAGACGTTGTCAGGTTGAAGGCCATCCAAGCAGCAGGAGGTGCTCGGGACCTGGCAGGCCTGGGGCTGGGGGTAGCACTGGGCTGGTATTCACACTGACTTTGTTTCCCTCTCCCACTCACTTCAAAACCTTCAGGGGTCTTGCTTCCTGTGGAAGGGGTACCTGAGCTGTCTCTACCCAAAGCCTCCCGGAGCCCTGGAGAAGTAACCGTGACCCCCCCAAACTGCAGCAACTGCCCTGGAGTTCCCCAGGCTGATGCTCGGAGTAAAAAACCTCAATACCTCCAGGTCCTGTTGAGAAAGAATATGTCTGCTGTGGAGATTTTGCCCTTGGAACCCCTGGGGCCAGAGCCCTCTCACTTGCCCCAGCAACGGCCAAGGGCTTTTCTGGGTTCCTGTTCCTCACCAGGGGCCTTGTGCCTTGATAACTTCACACCGGGAGCCTCTCATCTACCTCCTGCCTCCCCAAAGGTTCCTTCATCTCTGCCTGCCATGTCAGTGACTTCCCTCCCACCATCGAGGGTTCCGGGAACCCTTCGTGCCCCTTCAGGATCCAAGGGGCCTTTGCCAGCCATCATCAAGGTGACAAGATCTTCTGGGCCTGTTGAGAACAAGCAGGACCCTTCAGAGCCCCCCACAGTCAGTTCAGTGCTTCCTGGGGCCTCTCCCAACATTGCTAGACTCTCTTCCTCTCCTACAGGTTCTCCCAGCTCTTCCTGGCAGAAGCCTACAGAGAATCTCTCCCATGAAGGAGAGCAGAGTGTATAACTGGGCCTTGTTTGGAGGGCTGTGCCAGGAAGCCCTTGGTGGAGAATGGGGAAGGAGAGAGAGAGAGAGAGAGAGATTGATTGATGGATTGATTCCTGGTCCAGATATTACTTGGGATAGACTTTTGAGATATCCCTGGTGAAAGGGATGGGGAAGAAAGGCTTAGCTCCCACTGGACTTCCAGCTGATCCCAATGGTACCAAACCCATTCTCGACAGGAATGGAAAACTGGGCGAACCCCAGATCCTTCCTTTCCCCCAGACGATACAGAGCCCAAGCAGATGGTGGAAGGAAGCAGACCATGTCCTCAGCCATCTGGTCAGGTCTTCTTCCTGGCCTCCTCTCTGATTTCCTGGGGAAGGTCAGGAATTTTGGGAGCTGGAGGAGGTGTTGTAGTTGAACCAGGTGTGGTTCCTGTGCTTGTGTAACACCCGGAGCCTCTTTCTTAGCCTGAGGTTTCCCAATTAAAGGTTTTCTCAGTTACCCCAAGCTTGCCCTGCTCATTCCTGCCCCTCTCTTTTTCTCATCCCTCTCTCCACCAATAATCGGGGCTCAGGATAGCCAGGGACCATGGAGAGTTTAGATGGGAATTGAGAGCTATATTCTGAGACATGGGAATAAAAATGAAATCTTTGATTTGCTTGGCTTAAGGAACTTCCTGATAAGGAAACTCCCTCTGCCAATGTAGGTTGGCACCTCGTCTCCAATTTATGTTCGGAACAGAATTTTCTAGAGTGTTGAAAAGTTCAGGAAACCATCCAGGGTCATGCTATTCTAGATGAAGAAAAATCACCTCTTCAGTTCTGCATTCCAGTCTAGGAGAAAGTTCCTTCTCTTGATCTGAAGGGAACCCCGCCCCCAGCCTAGCAGCCAAACCTTGCATACCCTGCCATGTGGAGCATGGGGAAATTACTTAATTCCTTAGAGGGCCAGAAGCTCTTTGAGAGGAGAGAGCACTTCATTCCTTGCATTTGTGTCCCTGGGGCCTAGTAAGAGCACCTGGCATATAGGAGCTGCTTCATAAATAATTGTGGATTGATTGGTTGCTGTGTCTTGAATAGAAGTTGGATTCAGTTCAATCCAATCTAACAAGCATTAAGCACCTACTCTGTGCCAGCTGCCAAGATGCAAAGACCAAAATGAAAAGGTTCTTGCCTTCAACAGGCTTACTTTCTATAGAAGGCAAACTGTATATACACATATAAGAAATACAATGAAACTGCAAGGTAATTTGGTGGGTGGGGGAGGCGCCACCCACTGGAAGGATCAGCGAAGGTCTGCAGCTGAGTTTTGAAGGAACAAGGGATTCCAAGAGATGGAAGGAGAGTGTCCAACCTTAGAGGACAAGGAGTGTGTGAAGAGCCAGAAGATAGACAGGCCCTAGAGATACCTGCCTTTCAGTGGGTGGACTGATCCACTTGAGGAAATTAATTTCTAGGGATGAGATGTGAATGTTTGGAAGGGACGACATGAGGGGTCATGGGACCCCAAACATTTTTAGCACCAAAGCCTTGAAGTGTCTTTACAAATCTGGGCATGAACTCTCCTATGCTTGACTCCTCATGCCATCTCCCCCCACAAAGTGGTGGCAAACTCATCTCTCTCTTCTAAGCAGCTAAAGCAGACTTTGGGCATGTTGGGGCATCCCAGAAAGGGGCAGAGAGCCCAGATTCTTGCCCTGACAAGCCAACTTTTTGGGCCTTTGGTAGTTGGGACCAGGGACCCTCTTGCCTAGGCTTGGCAAGAATTCAGACGAGAAAAGCACGTCATCAGAGGGGCTAATGTCACTATTATCTGTCCTGCTCAGAGATCATCTGAAATATTGGGTTTTCTCCCAGTTAGGAAAGGATGATGACAGGCTAGAGAGTTTCAACAAAGGCAAGGAGGCTGGGGGAGGGCTCTGAGCCCATGGCACAAGACTTAGTTGCCAGAAATGGGGAAGTTTACGTCTAAGAAGAGTGGACTCATTGAGTCAAGTATATGATGCGTTGTCACAGGGAAGAGAAATTGGGCTTGTGCTGCACAGCTCCAGAGGGTGAAAGGGTGTTTCAAGGAGGCACGAGTGGACCAGATATAAGGAAGAACCAATCATTCAGTTGTGTCCAACTCTCCATGACCCCATTTGGCATTTTCTTGGCAGATACTGGAGTGGTTTGTCATTTCCTCCTCCACTTCATTTTACAGAGGAGGAAAGTGAGGCCAACAAAGTGAGGTGACTTGCCCAGGGTCACACAGCTAGGAAGTGTCTGAGTCTGGATTTGAACTCAGGAAGATGAATCTTCCTGACCCCCAACATGGCACACGGTGCACTGTGGTGCCATCTAGCTATCCTAATCCTACCAATCAGAGCTGTCCAAAAGGGGTATGGGCTGTCTTGGGAGATGGTGGGATCCCTCTTACTAGAGGCTCTCAGATGGAGGCTGAATACTCACCCAAGGTGACTAAGATTCTTTTTTTTCTCCATCTGAGTTAAACCTAATGGTCCCTGAGGCCCCTTCCAATGCTGAGATTGCTGATGTTGTAGACTAGGATCCCCCAGATGCCCTTAGCCAAGCACTGATAGTATTTATACCGCATTTTGAGGTTTGACCTGTTCTTTCATTTGATCTTCCCAACAATGCTGTGATGTAGGTACTATAACTATACCCACTTTATAGATGAGAAAACTGCGGCTAAGCAAGGTAAAGTAACTTGCTTTACACACAGCTACTAGGTATCTGAAGCAGGATTTGAATCTGGGTCTTCCTGACTCCAATCCCATCTACTATGCCACATTGTTCCATTTGGCTGTGAAACATTTTGGAGTGAGATGTGTATCGACAAGCTGTGAATGCTGCTCTCGGGAAGATGCTCCTGGGATAAAGAAAGGCGAGGGACATTTTGGAGCAAAATAGAGGTAATTCAGGCCATTTTCATATTTCCCTCATGCCTTGTCTGGGAGTCCCCTCTGTCAGTGGAATCACAAGATGCATTACCAGATTTTCATAGTTGACTCTGAAGGTGGCAGAGTCATTGAGCCTAGAAGGGACCTCAGAGGCCATCTAGATAGACAACTCTCCCATTGTCTATAGAGGGGAAAACTGAGGCCCAAAGAGATTAAGTGACTTGGCCAAGGTCACAGAGACAGAAATAAGTAGCAGAACTGGGCTGCAAACCTTGGTCCTCTTGACTCCAAATCCAGGATTCTTTCCACTTCACCACCTTAGCCCTTGTCTCCTATTTCCCATGCCCTTGGTGTTCTAACCCATTAATGTGGTAGAGAAGTAGGGATGATAGAGAAGCTAGTCCATGGGCTAGATTTCTCTTTGCTTTATTAACATTCAGGGCTCTCTATCCAACCCACCATCCCAGCGGAGGAGCATTTGAGAGAATATAAATATTGGGAACTTGAAGGGGACTGAGCAAGTCACCCCAAAGCCCTGAGGGTGCCAGGGTTGCCAGGCCAATCTGGTTGTTTCCTCTGTCAGAGATGGTAAAGTACTGGTGCATAAAGATGTCCTCAAGGATCCACAGGTCTGAGTTCATTGTTGAGAAGTCACTGGTGCAGCCTTCATTGTTCTGAGGAAGAAGGCACAAGAGAGAATGCTTGGGCTATAGCTGGAATACATGGTGGGCAGTGAAGAAAGGACAACCCAGCTCTCCAAGGCACCAGGGGACCTCTCAACCAAGAATAGCCCTTCCTCAAGGCTTTTAATCCCTCTTTGCTCTGTTGGATCCCAACACAAGGCTGCCCTGACTCTTGGCCTCAAAGA
>NW_027187239.1:983641-985080 GCF_028583685.1 Petaurus breviceps papuanus
TCTAAACCAACCTCTTCATTTTACAGAGGAGGAAACTGAGACCTGGGGAGAGAAAGTGATTTACTGGAGGTCACACTTAGGATCCTAGAGCTAAGCCTGAAAGGGACATCAGAGGCCACAGATCAGTCATCAGTCATCAGCTTGAGACCAAAGAAGTAAAGGGCCGATAGTGTAACTGTGTGAGAGGGGTGGGAGTTTGAAGTCACATGCGTATCATGTAATTTGTCATAACTGTTCAAGGCAACAGAGACAGTGAGTGTCTTCTGCAAATTCTGCACATGTCCCAGTCCCTAAAACGATGTTCTGTACACGCAGCTAGGACCAGAGCTCTATAACTGGAGGGGACCTCAAGGTCATTTAATCCAACCCCATCATTTTACAGAGGAGGAAACAGGCCCAAGGAGGCTATGTGACTTGTCTGAGATCAAGGACTTTGTAAGTAGAAGCAGTCTGGAGTTGAACCCAGGTCCTCTGACTTCAGAGCCTGTGCTCTGGTTACTGTACCATGCACTACCACCAGCAGGGGGCAGGAGATGGAGAAACACAAAGAGGGGCCTAGAGATGTTCCCCCCAATGGCCAGCAGACGGAAATGATCGACATCGCCCTGATCTTGTACAGACTCCAGACATCCTCACGGAAGGACTCTCTGATTTGCAGAGGCTGAGCTCTCCAGCGCTCCCCAGAGGTTACAGAGGCAGCGGAACACCCCAGGGCTTACAATTCACATAACTGATGGAATCCACAAATACCAGCAGGGAGCTCCACCAAGGAGAAACTTAGGGACTGGGGACAAAACTGACAATTCAGTCTGGGACCATAGATGTAGAGCTAGGCAGGACTTTAGAGGTCAATTAGCCCAACACCATCACATTTTTTTTTTTTAACAGCTTAGGAAACTGAAGCCCAGAGAGGTTGAGATGCCCACTACAATTTGTAAGTGGTAGGAGTCATTATTTGAACTCAGGTTCTCTGACTCCAAATCCTGTGCCCCTCACTCTTCTTCATGATGCTTCTCAAACCTATTTTTATATAGGAAAATTGCCTCATCATATGTACTAGTGATAGCATGTATTTAATGTTTTAGAGAGGAAGCAATCATCAATACCAACTTTCTCTGCCCCAAAGTAGAATGTATGCTCCTTGAGGGCAGGGACTTAAAGTTTCTTTTTGTTTGTTTTTGTTTTCCCAGTGTGTGTGTGTGTGTGTGTGTGTGTGTGTGTAGGGGGGGAGGTGGTGGAATGGATAGAGAACTGGTCTGAAGTGGAACCCTGGGTTCAAGCCTTATCTCGGACATAATCTGACTGTGTGACCCTGGGAAAGTCACTTAATGTTCTCAGAGTTCCAAGTAGCTGTTTAAGGCTGAGTTGGCGGGCAGGTGCTGATGTGCCTTAGTGGGTCTAATTTTCTCACTAGGAGTTCTTTTTTTTTTTTTTTTAAA
>NW_027187239.1:985180-1047144 GCF_028583685.1 Petaurus breviceps papuanus
CCCCCCCCCCCCCCCCATGGCAGCTTATTATCAAGTATAGGATCTGTAAATACTTTCACATTATACAATGGTCAGGTTATAAGGATGGATTGTACCAGCTGGAATGAAAAATGGTAAAGAGGACATAAAATCAAATAAGAGAACGAAAAAGATCAGGTATTTTGCTTCCACCTGGATATAAATTTAGTTCTTTCTAGTTCTTTCTCTGGATGCACGTTTTTCTCTCCATCATGCGTCTTTTGGGATTGACTTATATCCCTGCATTGTTGAGAAGAGTCCAATCTATCAAAGTTGGTCATCACACATATGTTGTGTCTGTAATTGGGTACAAATTCTTCCTGGTTCTACTCTTCTCACTCAGCATCAGTTCTTTTAAGTCTCTCCAGGTAAATATGAAGACCGCCTGCTCCCCGTTTCTTATAGCGCAATAGTATTCCATAACATGAATATACCACAACTTGTTCAGCCATTCCCCAATTGATGAGCACCCCCTTAATTTCCAATTCTTTGCCACAACAAAAAGAGCTGCTATAAACATTTTTGTACATATGGGTCTTTCTCCCATTTCTATGATCTCCTTGGGATACAACCCTAGGAGTGGTATTGCTGGATCAAAGGGTATGAAAGTATTTATAGCCCTTTGGGCATAATTCCAGATTGCTCTCCAGAAAGGCTGGATCAGTTCACAACTCCACCAACAATGCATTAGTGTTCCAGTTTGCCCACATCCTCTCCAGCATTTGTCATTTTCCTGTTTTGTCATCTTAGCCAATCTGACTGGTGAGATGTGGTACCTCAGAGTTGTTTTGATTTGCATTTCTCTAATCAATAGTGAATTAGAGCATTTCTTCATGTGCTTATAGATAGCTTTAATTTCTTTCTCTGAAAACTGCCTGTTCATATCCTTTGACCATTTATCAATTGGGGAATGACTTGTATTCTTATAAATTTGACTCAATTCTCTGTATATTTTAGAGATGAGTCCTTTGTCAGAGACATAGGTTGTAAAGATTCTTTCCCAATTTCCCACCTCCCTCTTAATCTTGGTTACATTGGCTTTATTTGTACAGAAACTTTTCAATTTCATGTAGTCAAAATTATCCATTTTACATTATATAATGTTCTCTAATTCCTGTTTTGTCATAAAGTGATTCCCTCTCCACAAGTCTGATAGGTAAACTATTCCTTGTTTTAGCAGACTGCTTACAGTATCAACCTTTATATCTAGATCATGAACCCATTTAGACTTGATTTTGGTATATGGTGTTAGATAATGGTCTATGTCCAGTTTCTGCCATACTATATTCCAGTTTTCCCAGCAGTTTTTGTCAAATAGTGAGTTCTTATCCCCAAAACCAGGGTCTGGGGGTTTATCAAACAATACATTACTATAGTCGTTGACTTCTGAATCTCGTGTGCCTAATCTATTCCATTGATCCACTTCTCTATAGTTTTGATGACTGCTGCTTTATAGTACAGATTGAAATCTGGTAAAGCTAGTCCACCTTCCCTAGCATTTTTTTTCAATAATTCCCTTGATATTCTGGGCCATTTATTCTTCCAAATGAATTTTGTTACTATTTTTTTCTAACTCTATAAAGTAGTTTTTTGGTAAATTAATTGGTATGGCACTAAATATATAATTTAATTTAGGAAAAATTGTCATTTTTATTATATTAGCTCGACCCAGCCATGAGCAATTGATATTTTTCCAATTAGTTAGATCTGACTTTATTTGTGTGAAAAGTGTTTTGTAGTTATGATCATACAGGTCCTGGGTTTGTTTTGGCAGGTAGATTCCCAAATATTTTATAATGTCTACAGTAACTTTAAATGGGATTTCTCTTTCTACTTCTTGCTGTTGAATTTCATTGGAAATATATAGGAATGCCGTGGATTTATGTGGGTTTATTTTATATCCTGCAACTTTGCCAAATTTATTTATTGTCTCAAGCAGTTTTTTACTTGATTCTCTAGGATTCTCTAAGTATATCATCATATCATCTGCGAAGAGTGATAGCTTGGTCTCTGCCTAACTTGATTCCTTTGATTTCTTTTTCTTCTCTAATTGCTACTGCTAACATTTCTAGTACCAGATTGAATAAGAGGGGTGATAGTGGACACCCTTGTTTCACCCCTGATCTTATGGGAAATGCTTCCAGCTTCTCCCCATTACATATAATACTTGCTGATGGCTTTAAATAGATGCTACCTATTATTTTAAGGAAGGCTCCATTTATTCCGATACTTTCTAATGTTTTTAATAGGAATGGATGTTGTATTTTGTCAAAAGCCTTTTCTGCATCTATTGAGATGATCATGTGGTTTCTGCTAGTTTTATTGTTGATATGATCAATTGTACTGATGGTTTTCCTAATATTAAACCATCCTTGTATTCCTGGAATAAATCCTACCTGATCAAAGTGAATTATTCTTGAGATAAGTTGTTGTAGTCTTTTGGCTAGTATTTTATTTAGAATTTTTGCATCTATATTCATGAGGGAGATTGGTCTATAATTTTCTTTCTCTGTTTTATCTCTTCCTGATTTAGGTATCAGTACCATATTTGTGTCATAAAAAGAATTTGGTAGGACTCCTTCACTAATTTTCCCAAATAATTTGTAGAGTATTGGAATCAATTGTTCTTTAAATGTTTGATAGAATTCACTAGTGAATCCATCTGGCCCTGGAGATTTTTTCCTAGGGAGGTGACTGATGGCTTGTTCAATTTCTTTTTCTGAGATGGGATTATTTAAGTAATTTACTTCCTCTTCAGTTAATCTGGGCAACTTGTATGTTTCTAAATACTCATCCATTTCCCTAAGATTGTCAAATTTATGTGCATACAATTGGGAAAAATAATTCCTAATTATTGTTTTGATTTCCTCTTCATTGGAGGTAGATTCACCCTTTTCATTTTTGATACTCATAATTTGGTTTTCTTCTTTCTTTTTTTTTTTTATCATATTGACTAAGGATCTATCAATTTTGTTGGTTTTTTCATAAAACCAGCTCTTGGTTTTATTTATTAGTTCAATAGTTTTCTTAATTTCGATTTTATTAATCTCTCCTTTAGTCTTCAATATTTCTAGTTTAGTATTTAATTGGGGATTTTGAATTTGTTCTTTTTCTAGGTTTTTTAATTGCATGCCCAATTCGTTGAGCTCCCTTTTCTCTAATTTAATCACGTATGCACTCAGGGATATAAAACTTCCCCTAAGAACTGCCTTTAATGCATCCCACAGATTTTGGTATGTTGTCTCATTATTATCATTCTCTTGAATGAAATTACTGATTATTTCTATAATTTCTTGATTGACCCACTCATTCTTTAGGATTAAATTGTTTAATTTCCAGTTAGTTTTTAGTCTGTCTTTCCCTGGCCCTTTAATATTTCTGCCTTACTGCATAGAATTGTGAGGTTTTTATGCCCTAGAACATGGTCAATTTTTGAGTATGTGCCATGAACCGCTGAGAAGAAAGTATATTCCTTTTTATCCCCATTCAGTTTTCTCCAGAGATCTATCATACCTATCCTCTCTAAAATCCTGTTCACCTCCTTAACTTCTTTCTTGTTTATTTTGAGGTTGGATTTATCAAGTTCAGATAGGGGGAGATTAAGGTCTCCCACTAGTATAGTTTTGCTATCTATTTCTTCCTCTAATTCCTTTACCTTCACCTCTAGGAATTTGGAAGCTACACCACTTGGTGCATATATGTTAAGTAGTGATATTGCTTCATTCTCGATGGTGCCTTTTAACAGGATATAGTTTCCTTCCTTATCCCTTTTAATTAGGTCAATTTTTGCATTTGCTTTATCTGAGATAAGGATTGCTACCCCTGCTTTTTTTACTTTAGCTGAGGCATGATATATTTTACTCCAACCTTTTACCTTTACCTTGTCTGTATCCCTCTGTTTCAGATGTGTTTCTTGTAAACAGCATATTGTAGGATTATGATTTCTAATCCATTCTGCTATCCGTCTCCGTTTTATAGGATAGTTCATTCCATTCACATTTACAGTTATGATTGTTATCTGTTTCTTTCCCCTTATCCTATTTCTGCCCCTGTTAATGTACATATTTTTCCTCCCTTCTCCCTTCCCCCCCTTAATAGTTTTCCTTTTGACCACCGCCTCCCTTAGTGTTCCCTTTTCGGCCCCCCTCCCTTTTCCTCCCCTTTTCCCCTTACTACTTCCCTCTCTACAAACCACTCCCACCCCCCTTTTGTAACCCTTTCCCCCTCCTACTACCTGTAGGATATTGTTATACTTAATGAGGTATGCTATTTTTTCTTCGCATCAAGAATGACAGGAACAGATCTCATGCGAAGCTCCTCTCCCTCCCCTCTTTCCCTCTAAAATGATGTGTGTTCTCCTTGTTTACCTTTCTAAGTCACTGTCACTTCTCGTAATTGGAGGTTGAATTTTCCATTGAGTTCTGGCTTTTTTATCAAGAAGGTCTGGAACTCTGTTATATCATTGAATGACCATCTCTTTGCCTGGAAGAATATGCTCAGTCTCGCTGGGTATGTGATCCTTGGTTGTAATCCAAGCTGTTTTGCCTTCCTGAAAATTGTATTCCACTGCCTCTGATCTTTCAGTGTGGAGGCTGACAAATCCTGTGCAATCCTCACTGTGGACCCTCGATATTTGAATTGTTTCTTTCTGGCCACTTGAAGTATTTTCTCTTTTATCTGGTAGTTCTGGAGTTTGGCCACAACATTTCGAGGATTTTTCAGTTTGGGATCTCTTACAGCAGGTGTCCGGTGGATTCTGCCGATTTCTATTTTCCCCTCAGGTTCAAATATCTCAGGGCAGTTTTCCTTAACGAGCTCTTGGAGAATGTTGTCCAGGCTCATTTTTTCATCATAATTTTCTGGTAGGCCTATGATTCTCAGATTATCTCTCCTGGATCTGTTTTCCAGGTCAGTTATTTTTTCTTTGAGGTATTTTACCTCTTTTTCTAATTTTTCATTTTTGTTGTTTTGCTTGGCTACTTCTTGGTTCCTCATAGAGTTATTTGTTTCCATTTGTTTAATTCTGGTTTTTAGCAAATCATTTTCCTTGGTTAATTTTTGAAGCTCCTTTTCCATATCATACACTTTTCTTTTTAGAGAGATGTTTTCCTCATTATAATGCTTTTCAAATTCTGCTATTTTCGTTTTGAGAGAATTATTCATTTTCTCTTCTATCTCTCTCATTTTGCTTTCAAAGTTACTTTTGATCTCATCTAGGAGAGCCTTCTGTGCTTGGGATCCATTCCCTGTTGAAGTTTCAGCTGTGGGTGTGGAGTCCACATTGTCTCCCTCTGAGGTTGGTTCCTCCCTCTGAGGATAGTAGGACTCTAGAGTCTTTGTCTTTGTAGTCTGCTTTCTACCCATTTTGAGGCAGGGTCCTAACCACGCCCTTCCTCTAGGATCCCAAGCCTTTACTGTAGAGGGTTTTGCCCTGGACAATAGTTACTATATTTTCAGGGTCAGAGAGGGGGTTTGGAGCAAGTGGGGTTCACTCTGTCATCCTCATCTTTGGAGGTCCTGAAAGGGGCTTTTTTTTTTTTTTTAAAGATTTCTGGGCTATGAAGTGGTAGCCCCAGGAGTGTTTGCTGTCCAGTATAGGGGCCCCTGTCTTTGCTTCTTACCTTGCTCTTTCCAGTCCCAGCCCTTTGGTGATAGGCCTAGTAGTGGACCTTGTGGTTGGTGGGAAGACTTGCCCTCTGAGTTGATCAGGCCCCTTCCTGGCCTGCGTCCGCGCGCTGCTGCGCTGCTGCCGCGCTGTCCCGGCCGGTGTCCGCTGCCGCGCCTACCCGGCCTGCGTCCACCGCTTCGCTGTGCCGCCGCACCTTCCCGCGCAGGCCGCCACGCCGCGCCACCACCACCGCACCTTCCTCACTAGGAGTTCTTTATCCCAATGAAATCACAGGTCCTGACCTCTTCCTCCCACCTCCCCAATCCTCAGTGTCTCATCTAGAGTAGGTTGGTGAATGAAGGAATGAGTGATGAGTCCATTCTGCTCAGCTCAGGCTGACGTCCTCTCACAAATCTGCCAGGCCATGGCTTGAAAAATCCTTTGCTTTTAACTCTGGCCAAGAGACCTTTCCCTGCAGTCTGAGGATCTGGGCATCTGGGTTGCAGTATGTCCCCTGGCATTTCCTGTGTGACCTTGGCAAGGCAGAGCACTTCTCTGAGCCTGAGTCTTTCCTCATCTGCAAAGTTGGACCAGATGACTTCTGAGGTCCTTTCCAGTGCCAGTTCTTTGACCTATGACCTTATGAGCCTCCATCTGGTACAGGTGCTTCTGAAGCCAGACAGGACTTTGCGGCTTAGTTGTTCTTTGTGACCCCATTTGGGGTTTTCTGGGCAAATATACTGGAATAGTTTGCCATTTACATCTCCAACTCATTTTACAGATGAGAAAACTGAGGCAAATAAGTATAAGGGACATGTCCAGGGTCAGACAGTCAGTATGTGTGTGAGGCCCAGACTCCAGGTCCTGTCTTTTATCCACTACACTACCAAACTGCCCCCTTCTAACTTAGAGCCAATATATCCCATTTGGCCTTCTGGTCAACCCACCTCTCCAGTGCATCTCTATACTTTTCCCTTCCCTGAACTGAGGCTCTCCATTTCCTTCTATTCTTCTACTCCCAAAGTTCTCATACTCCTCTAGGGAACTTGATTCCTAGGTCAAGGGCACTGATCTGGATTTCCCTCTGGGATCCTACCATTCCAGTTGGTTATAAGAATGGCCAAGCATGCAGAATTAGGCCAGGGGTTACCTTGACACTCTGATCTGCCAGTAGTCCTCAGAACACAGAGGGATCCAGCTGATATTTTCAGAGTAGCAAGAGGAGCCAATTACTACTCCCCCCCCCGCAAATCACACCATTGCCACTCTGGGCATGGCTGCAGGAAGGAGAAGGAAACATGAATTAATTGAAAAAGTTTTGGGGGCCTTATGATATATATTCCCAAAGCACAGCCTGACTGTTAATTCCCCTGCTCAAGGCGCTGCTGTGGCTCTCTGTTTCCTTTAGCATAAAATATATACTTCTCAGCTTGGCATTTAAAGCCCTAGCTGAATTCGGATTTCCTTTTCTTTGCCTCTCCTCAACCAAATTGGCAATCTCAGTTGTCCTCAACTCTTCCCTATCTCTCACATCATTTCATTTCCCTAGGTCTCAGTTTCCTCTGCTATAAAATGGGGTGAAGGGATAGCAGGCTAGATGGTCCCTGAGGCCTCTCCCAGCCCTACCTCTATGGTCCCTGGGAGTTCCTAAAGACTTATTGGTAATGGAACCAAAATCCATAGCCAACATTAGTGACAAAAGAGAGAACAAAAAAGCTCATTCAGAGGAAGTTTTATTTTAGAATTAAAAGCAAGGAGTGAACCTCAAAGATTAGAGGGTCCAGTGGTTCTCAAAGTATGGTCTGGGGCCCAAAGTAGGGTCTGTTTTCATAGCTATTTTATATATTTATATATTATATATATTTATATAAAAGCTATTTTCATAACAGTGCTAAGACATTTCAGTTTCTAATATAGTAAATGTCAATAGATATAACCCACATAAACAGTAGCTTTTGGGGGTTCTCAGTTTTTGAGAGTGTAAGAGATTCTTGGGACCAATAAGTCTAAGACCTGTTATGCTAGTCCAGTGCTCTGGACCTGGAGTCAGGAAGACCTGAGTTCAAATCCTACCACAGATGCTAGCTGTGTGTCCCTAGGCCAGTCACTCAACTTCTATCTGCCTCCATTTCCTCATCTGTAAAATGGGGATAATAATAGCACCTTCCTCCCAGAATTGGTGTGAAGATCAAATGAGAGAATCTAATTGTAAAAGGCTTAACATAGTGTCTGGCACATAATGCATGCTGTATAAATGTTAGCTTTTATTACAGCTAGTGATTAGAGAATGTTTTCTTTCTGTCTTTGTGATGAATGATGATACAAAGCCCTTTGCACATGTCACAGTGCTATGTGAATGTTGTCATTGGCATTCAACATAAAGACTCCCCTGTGCTTGTCTTTCCACAAGTAATCTGGGGAGCCATAAGTATTATTCTTCTTGTTATTCAGTCGTGTTTGACTCTTTGTGACATTTGGGGCTTTCTTGGCAAAGATACTGGAGTGGTTTGCCCTTTCTTTCTCCAGCTTATTTGACAGATGAGGAAACTGAGGCAAACAGGGTGAAGGGACTTGTTCACAGTCACACAGCTACTAAGTGACTGAGGCAGGATTTGAAACCAGATCTTCCTGCCTCCAAGTCCAGTTTTCTATCTATACTGTATATCAAGCTTTCTCTTGGGAGGTTGTTTGGTAGCACAACAGACCCTATCAGCCTCAGTTTCCTCATCAGTGGAATGGGGATCATGATGCTTGTAAGACTGACTTTTCAGGGTGATTGTGAGTCTATGAGACAGAAAGCTCTGTAAGTTTTGGCTATGATCATTGTGCTTCTTTTTCTGTGTCTAGTAGGTTAGGACCATTGACCCTGGCTCAGTGAATCCTCTCTCCCCAACGACTAGGTTAGGACAGAGCCCTGGAGTCTTGCCCTGGAAATCCACTTACATCCAGGTAGTTCCCGGAGGCTCACTGAAGCGTACATTTGTGTTCTCTGCAGGAGAACACTTGGCTTCCATGTTTCTCCAGGAACTCCGTCAGCAGACCGTACTCTGTCAGGCAATCCCTCCAGGACTTCGTTTTCTTCAGGGGGATCCTGAGGATGTGGAACAGTAAGATGACCAGAAGGCAGGAGAAAAAGTCTGGCAAGAGGGAAGGTGAGCAGAGTCCAGAGAAGAGAGAAATCAATGAATAGAGAAAAGAGAGATTTTTTCTTCTGTTTTCTGACACATACTCTCTGTATTAAATTGGGCAAGTCACTTAAGTTCTATGCTCTAGGCAATTCTCTCAGAAAAGGTGATGATCTGCTTTGGAAGAGGGAGTGTCCTCACCTGGGAGTCCCCTAGACCAGTGGCTGGGCAGATCTGTTCCTTGGCCCCTATCCTTATTTTCTGGTGCATTATTCTTTTCACTGCTTTGCTCCTCCATCTTTTCCCTCCTAGGTGGCCTCAATTTTTTCCTTCATCCCCCAGGTGGGATGAAAATATTTCCTTCAATCCCTGACTGACCCTTTGTTGTCTCTGACCTCAATCATTTAGGTACTCACTAGATGGGATAGTCTGGGTGAATCACTGGTAGCCTTGTCCACTCTGTTTCTGGCTAAGTCTTGAAGTCTCTGACTAACTCTGAGACAAGGGAATGTTGAGTTTAATCCCACGTGGTGAAGAGTGTTCTCTGTCCTTTCTGCACATACTCAGTTTAGTAACTAGTGAGAGGAGAAGGGAAACCAGTGATGACAAAAAAAACAGAGGATGGGAAAGGTCATTCACACCCTTAGGAAACCTTCTTGCTGCTGCCTATGAAACTATGGCTCCCTGGTCCAAGCTTCTCTACTCACTTGATGCATTTGGAAAGAGCCACCAGACTAAGGAGCAGGAACCACTTCATGCTTCTCCTGGTTTCCAGACTGGCCAGGGAAGGCAAAGATCAGGTTCAAGGATAGGAGGGTGTAAAGCCATGCATGAGAAGCTTTCCAGAGGACTGCTGTGGTGAACAGCTTTCAAGGTTCTGATTACATAGTATAGCAAACTCTCTATTTATTCAATAACAAATCAGAGCAAAACATTCACAGAAAATCAAGTACAGCACTCTCCATGTCACAATTCAACAACTTATCACTAAAATGACCACATAGTTTTAAACAAAGTGGTTACATAGTTTTAAACAAAGTACATTCATTTATTCAATCACAAAATCCTTAACTCAATTGCAAAGTACAAAAGTTGAAGTTCTCCACCCCTAGGTCACAGTAAATCATAATCTCAGTCAGTACACAATATCCAAGTAAAGTCTTCTTTCAGCTTGACTCAAGACTGGCTCTCAGCTTCCATGGTTCCTCTTCCATGGTACCAGCTCCAACTGTCACCTGGGTTCAAAGGCAGGCAGCTCCCACCTCCTTGTCCAGTTCTTCGTCCAGTTCCCATTCCATATTGAAGCTCACAGTGTCCAGTCCACCTCAAGTCCTTCACAGTTCCTGTTTCTAGGAAGACAAAGCTTGACAGAGCCACAATAATATTCATGCACATTGCTGGCACCATCATCAATTCACTCTCTGCCTGTGAAATCAACTCAGACCCACCAACAAGGTCTGAGAACTCAGCATAAATCATCAACACAGACCCACAAACAAGGTCCAAGAGGTCAGCACAATTCATCAGTAAAGTCCCAGGACCTCCAAAACCCTCTTCCAGGACTTAAGTAAGCATACAATCAGAAAATCCTCTTTCAGGCCTTCCAGTAAGTTCCCAGGGCTTCTGTACAGAGTATCACAAACAAACCCAAACAGAGCAGACAGAGGGGGGGGGGGGGGGGGGAGGGGGGGATACCACAAGTTTTCTCCTTATCTCTGCCACCACAAGAGTCCTCTTCTCAGGTTTTTTTTTGTCTCTAGCCCTGGGGCTCTCCTTATATAGTCATTAGCTCCTCTTCAGGAGTTCACAAGTTTTAGGGTTCACAAGCTGTGGGGTTCACATGTTCTGTTTCTTAACAGTCTTGATACAAGTTTCAAAAGAAACTTGAACTGAAACAAGATGTTAATCCAATAGCTGAAACAAGGCATGAACTACTTCTGTGCTTGCCATTACAGAGGGACAGGAGGGACTTGGTCCTTATGTGCACCTTGAGTCCTCTGTAATTACCTGAAAAATTCCCTTGACCAGCAGTAGTCGGGCTCCCAATGAGACCATTCCTTATACCCTTATCCATGTTTTGAAGAATGTCTCAGTGGCAGATGTCTTCAGTAACCACTTCCTGAAGGCTCTGGGCCAGAAATGTAGGCAGAGAGGAATATGCACAACATGGTTCTATCTCTGTCCTAAGCCATTGGCTTTAGAATCTCAGGACAAGAAGGATTAAAGGCAACCTTAAAATCAGCAACGGGTGTGATCCCCAAAGAGTGAAACTGAAATAAACATCCCCCAGATGAGCTCATCTGATGCCAGCAGGATGAAAGCTTCCTGGGGCAGGGATCGTTTGATTTTGGTTTTGTCTTGGTGGCCCTGGCAGGGTAGTATGGCTCCTAGTAGTATGGCAGCAGATGTCCAATCAATGATTATTCAATTAAGTTGAATTCCTATGACTCAATGGGGGCAAATCATACAGCTGGGAATAGCATGGTCATTCTCCAAAGGTCCCCCCTGCTCCAGCTTTCTTTGTTCTATGTTCTAAGGTCCCTCTTAGCTCTGACATTCTAGATTCTATGTTCTAGAATCTTTCCAACTCTGAAATTCCATATTCTATGTTTAAAGTTTCCTTCCAACTCTACCATTCTGTGGTCTATGTACTAAGGTCCTTCTAGTTCTAACTTTCTGTTTAAGGTCCCTCTCAGCTCTGACATTCTAGATTCTATGTTCTAGAATCTTTCCCAACTCTGAAATTCCATATTCTATGTTTAAAGTTTCCTTCCAACTCTACCATTCTGTGGTCTATGTCCTAAGGTCTTTCCAGTTCTAACTTTCTGTTTAAGGTCCCTCTCATCTCTGATATTCTAGATTCTATGTTCTAGAACCTTTCTCAACTCTGAAATTTTTCTCAATTCTGAAATTGTAAAGCCACTATCTTGTTTACCCCCACCGAGTCATAGGAGTTCAATTTAATTGAATGAGCATTGATCCATGATACCAGGAGCCACATTACCCTGCTGGAGCCACCAAGACAAAGCCAAATGTTTAAAGGTTTCTTTCATATCTAACACTCTGTGTTCTGCATTATAAGGTCCTTTCTAGCTCTGGCATTCTATAGTCTATATTCTTGAGCTTACTTCAGCTCTGAAATCCTATGATCTAAGGTTCCTTCCAGCTCTGGTATTCTATGTTCCGTGTTCTAAGGTCTCCCCCAGCTATAAAATTGTGTGTTCTATATTCTGAGGTCCCCGTTAGCTCTAACATTCTCTGACCAAAGATTCCTTCTACTCCAACACTGTGTTCCATATTCTAGAGCCCCTCCCAGTTCTGACATTGTGCTCTATGTCTAAAGCTTCCTTCTACCTCTGAAATTCTAAGCCCTAAGGTTTTTCTCAACTTTAATAATATTTGACATTAATTTTTCTATATTTAATTTTCTATGGGCCCCTTATGGCTCTAAAGCCATGACCCTGTGATCCTATGAATTTCTTCTTCTAGTCATGTAAGTCATGAAGGTTTGCTCTATTGTGGAATTCATAGCCTCCCTCAGGTCTGGATCTCTGGGAAATCATTGTACATGAGAGGAATGTAGGACAGCAGGATGGAATGGTTGCTGTGCTAGGATTCCTGACCTGGGCATGGAGAATGAACTATGGTGCCAAGTCAAGCCCTCTTGGACCCTGTGGAATGAGGTCACTATCAAGGTGACCCCTGGTCATCCTTGACTCCTTACTGAGTACCTGCTCAGTATTCTGGTGATTCTGTGCTTCTGGCTTGGTGTTCTTCCCTAATTCCTCCAGTCCTGGTTTGGGGTGACCCTTTGCTCTCTCCACCCAGGCCAGCCAAACATGAGCACTAGCAGGTCTTAGCCAGCCAGACAAGCTTCAAGGACAGGCTGGGTGATGGACTTTTTCTGTGGCCAGGGCCACAGATTTGTCCTAGTCAGTTTGAGGAGAGACTCTTCCTGAGATCGGCTACGGGGGATGATGCTTTTGCCCACCATCACCTTCAAGAAGCATCCACTAAATTACCGAGGGCTAGAGATTGGCATTAGCAGAAGGAACAACTGCACCCATGAGCTCATGGACTTTTGAAGCATCGAATAACTGTGGAAAAAGGTAAGAATAATCATAGAAGATACATAGATCAGCCAGTCAGTTAACAAACACTTATTAAGTAGCAACTGTATGCCAGGCTCTGCTCTAGGCACTGTGTAGACAAAGACCAAACTCAGAATAGTCCTTGCCCTCATGCTACTCAGCTAGGTGGTGTCAGAGTGCACAGAGCGCTGGGCTTGAAATCAAGGAGACTCATCTTCCTGAGTTCAAATCTGGCCTCAGACACTTAGTAACTATGTGACCCTGGGCAAATCACTTTACCCTGTTTGCTTCAGTTCCTCATCTGTAAAATAAACTGGAGAAGGAAAGGGTAAATCACTCCAGGATCTCTGCCATAGAAATAGAGCAGTGAGCACAGAGAGGATACCTACCAGTGGTCCTTTATCCCATCCTGGGTGGGACAGAAAGCTCCCTGAGAATAGGGATAATCCCTTCATTGTTTTTATCTTACCCACAGAACTTAGTACAGTACTTGGCACACAGAAAGTACTTAATGCTGCTTAATCAATTGATTGATAGAGATCTTGCCTAACTTAATCTTCTGTGACTCAACTTCCTCATCAAAATCATACTTCCTTTTCTCACCCTCACTTGCCCACATACCTAAATCATTCACTGGTTTCTACCTCCCACAATATTCCGTCTTCTTCTCTGTCTACATAGGCGCCTCCTTTGGTTAGGCCTTTATCACCTCTTGTCCAGGCAATTGCAATGCTCTCCTAGCTGGTCTCTATCCTGCATGTAGCTGAGCTGTCAGAGTGACTATTCCACCCCTCACCTCCAAGTGGATCCCAGTTGCCTTCAGGAGTGGCTGATGCTGGGAGCCCTTCCTACCTTTCTGGGTTGGTTATGCATTGCGCCACTTCATGTATTCTACAATCCAACCAAACTGACCTTCCCTCCATTCCCCACAAAAGAGACGCCATCTCTTGTCTCTGTGCCTTTGTTCTGGCTGTCTCCCATCCCTTCTCATCTCTGCCTCTTGTAGTCCTTGGTTCCAGATTGGCTGGGATAGAGAGCATGGGAAGGGGTGTCATGAGAAGGAAGCCTGAATATTGGCCTGGAGCAAGCTTGGGCAGGGTTTTTAATGCCAAACAGAGGAGTTTGCACTTCATTCTAGAGGAAACAGAGAATCTCTAAGAAAGGCAGTGACAGGGTGATTCAATTTGGCCATCATGTGCAGGAGAGTTTGGAGAGGGGAGAGCATGGAGCCTGTTGGGAGGCTCACCAAGAATTCAAGGGAGATGGTTAGAGAGGGAGGGAGGGCTTTGTGAATGGGGAGAGGAGATGGATGAGAGATACTGAGAACATAGAACAAGCAAGTCTTGGTAACTGCTCGGCTCTGTGGGATGAAAGAGAGGGAGGGCCAAGTTAGAGACATCTCTGAAGTTGTTCATCTGGGTCACTGGAAGAATGATGGTGCCCTACACAGAAACTGGCAAGTTGGGAGGGGAGATGAGTTTAGTGGGGAAGAGAATCCATTCTGTTCTGTCCAAGCTATCCACTGAAGGCTGATCCAATGGTGACCACAGCAAGATTGGGAAACCTTTAATCCCTGTGAGTTGGGGCTTCATAGGATCTCAGGCTGAAAGGACTCTTAGAAGGCTAGCCAGCATGAGAGATGAGGTACTTAACATTAGCATTCCCTGGCTCTCTGCCCCACGGGCTCCCAGAGGAAAGCAGCTCCTCTAAGGCAGGGATGCTCTCTCCTAGAGTTTCAGATCTTGGATCATAGACCCAGAGTTGGAAGAAACCTCAGAGGCCATGCATAGAGCAATGTCTCTATTTTACATATGAGGAAGCTGAGGCCAAGGGAGAGGAAGTCACCTGGCCAAGGTTACACAGGTAGCAAAGTGGTAAAGGCAGGATGCTCAGAAGCTTTTGAAAATAGATCAAACTAAATACCAGAGGGCAGGGAAGAAAGAAGGAAAGGAGAAAGGAAGGAAGGAAGGAAGGAAGGAAGGAAGGAAGGAAGGAAGGAAGAAGGAAGAAAAAAGAAAGAAAGAAAGAAAGAAAGGAGGAAGGAAGGAAAGAAAGAAAGAAAAGAAGAAAGAAAGAAAGAAAGGAAGGAAGGAAGGGAGGGAGGGAAGAAGGAAGGAAGAAAGAAAGAAAGGAAGAAAGAAAGACAAGGAAAGAAAGAAAGAAGGAAGGAAGAAAGGAAAGAAAAAGGAAGGAAAGAAGGGAGGGAGGGAGGGAGGAAGGAAGGAAAGAAAGAAAGAAAGAAAGAAAGAAAGAAAGAAAGAAAGAAAGAAAGAAAGAAAGAAAGAAAGAAAGAAAGAAGGGAAAAAAGGAAGGAAGGGAGGGAGGGATGGAAGAAGGAAAGAAGAAAAGGAGGGCAGGAAGTTTTCAAAAATAGATCAAATACTAGAAGAACGGAGGAGAAGGAGAGAGGAAATGAGCATTCATTATGTATGTACTATGTGGCAGGCACTGTCCTAAGTGCTTTACAAAAACGATCTCATCTGATCCTTAACTATGAAATAGGGTTTATCATTGAGGAAACTGAGGCAGTGTCACAGAGCGAGTAAGAATCTGAAGCAGGATTTGAACTCGGGCCTTCCCGACTCTGCAGCATCACCTCCCTGCCTTCCCAGGAGGGGATGGGGAGTCAGATGTCCCTGGGTCTCAGCCAGGGCACCAAGACGCTTTGGGGGTGTCTCTAGACTTCTGCCTCTCACCAGACCCCTCAGCTCGGGCAGGTGACCTTGGACTAGGCCATGATGCCCCTTCTGAGCCGTCCTCAAGCCACCCGCCCACAGCAGCCCCACTTTTCCACCTCCAGCCTCTGTGTGGGTGCCACCTTCCCCCATTAGAATGGGAGCCTCTCGAGAGCAGACAATGCTCTCTTTTGTACTTAGCACAGGACCTGGGGCACCCTAAGTGCTTAATAAATACTTTTTTCATTCATTTGTTCATTCATTCACTCACTCACTCACTCATTCATTCATTCATTCATTCATTCATTCATTCATTCATTCATTCATTCATTCTTTCAAATTCATTCATAGATGCAGTGAAGACAGACTGGGAATCATCACTTACTGATCAAGAAAATCTCCAGGCTGAGCCCAGAGGCGGCTCTGCAGTCAATGCCCCCAAAGCATTTCCATTAAGGTTCCCTCCCTCCCCCCAACTTTGGGCAGCACATTTTCCATCACATTGAGGACATATTTTCCATTCCCTCATCATAGGTCTCCTGGTCTTTCCCCTCGAGAGTGAAACATGTTGGGTCATTTTGTGAAAAGTCCATTTATCCTGACCCTTTCCCATCCTGGACCTGTGCCCATGGCCCTCCCTCCAACTTGGAGTCAGCCCAAGAATGGAGCCTCGCAGGCTTGTCTTTTGGCTCTCCTTTGGAGAAAGGGAACTGGATGAAAATCCCGGGCTGCTTGGGGCAGATGCAGATGGAATGTAGAAGAAGAAGAGAAGATGAATTTAATAATAAAAACCAAAACCCCCTACCTGGAAAGAGGTGCTCACCTGCAAAGGCCGTGTGCTTGGCGCATAGAGCCCCAGACCTGGAGGCAGAACACCTGGGTTTGAATCCTGCCTTGGGTACTTACTATCTGTGTGACCTTGGCCAAGTCACTTAACTTTTCTCTGCTTCGATTTTATCATCTGTGAAATGGACATATTAATAGTACCTGCCCTTACAGTGGTTGTGAGGAGCTGATGAGATAATACAAGCAGAGTACTTTGCAAGCCTGCCTGACTCTGTGACCCCATTTGGGGTTTCATGGCAAAGATCCTGGAGTGCTTCGTCATTTCCTTCTCCAGCTCATTTACAGATGAGGAAACTGAGGCAAGCAGGGGGAAGGGACTTGCCCAGGGTCACACAGCCAGGGAGTGACTGAGGCAGGATTTGAACTCAGGAGGAGGAGTTTTGGGCCTCCAGTTCCAGTGCTTCATGAACCGTGGTGCTGCCCAGCCTCCCAAAGGGACATCCCACCAACAGGCTTGTATTTGTGCAACAGGAATGGGAGGGGAGAGATGGGAAAGAGGCCTAGAATTTGGGTCAGAGGGCTTGGTGCAAAGGGGCTCGGATCCTCACTCTGAAAACTGAGACCATGAACAAGTCATTTTTCCTCTCCGTGACTCATGGATGGCAGCAGTGCAAAGAGCCCTGGCTTTGGAGTGGGGAGGCCTCATGCCGAAGGGCTTGGCCTCCCCCGTCACCCCAGACTTCTGTGTTCCGAGCTCCATTTTCTCATTTGTAAAATGAGGGGACTGAACCAGGTGACCTCTGAGGACCTTTATTTCCAGATCCTAGGATGGTAATGTGACTCAACTTAGAGTCACAGGAAACGCCCTGGGTTTGGAACCAGAGGGCCTTGGGTCCAGTTCTGTCTCTGCTCCTTATTCCTTATAAGATTCAGTCCTCAGCAGCTATTAAATGATGGGTCAGACAAGGGATCCCAAAGTGACTTCTAGCTCTAAACGTTCTGGAATGCGTGAGCCCAGAACAAGATCTCATCCCTACACGTGAACTGTCGATGGCCCACGGTCAAGGAGAGGAGGTCAGTGGTCTGGGTAGATGACTCCTCTGGGAAGATGCTGGCCCAGAATGGGCTATGACCTCTTCTTGGCCAAACGATATGGAAAAACAACCCCAAAGCACAGAAGGCGATACCCCAGAGAGATGGGGGAATATCCTAGCAGGGGAAACCTCTGGGAAGAGGTAATCAGTGTGATTGAAGGAGGCTGCGCTGGTTCCAGAAGGGAGTCCTCTGAGATGCTTTCCCTGCCAGACAAGAAGGATAAGAAGAGACCCAGCTTGAAGGTCAATGAAGGCCAACTGGTATTTTCCAGTTAATGAAGGGCAAGGTCAGCATGAGTCAGGAGTGACCTAGCAGCTGAGGGAAGCTAAAAGGGGCTTTGTTGAATGAATCACAGTGTCTGCAATGAGGGAGGTGACAATTCTGCTGTACGAGGCCCCATCAGTGCATATTGGGGCGTCATGTTTGGTTCTCAGCAGTGCCTTGAAGGAGGGACACGGACAACTAGAGAGCATCCAGGGAAGGGAAACCAAGATGGCAGAAGGTTTGAGACTGTGGCTGAAGGAGAAGACTTAGGGAGGAGGGGTGGAAGCAAGAGGAGGGAATCTTTGATTCATAGAATCCAGGGGCTCAGGGCTCAAAGGGACCTTAAGGGACAGTCGGTCCCATGCCTTCATTTTTCAATTTTATTTTCCTTGGATTCAATTTTGCTTTGACTTCAACTGACAGCTGCAAAGGACAAACAAATGAACACATACCCAAGAAACAAAATACTAGAGAGGAGATCAGAGTGATCAGTGACAGGAATAAAATCACAAATTCCCAAACCAAACCGATTGCAGAATGAACAGAGCAAACCCAAAGCTGGTAGCCAATAGATGTACGATCGCCTTGCTATGCGTGATTCACTCTTCCAATTGGGCCGATCCTGATCCATCCAGGCCTGTCTTGTCTGCCTCCCACCCCAGAAGTTTCCTACAGCCTAGATACCCAGCATGTGCTGGGGGCCTTCATGGTAGCGTCTTGACATTGGGAGTGCGCCAACGGAGCGGTAGAGCCGACCAGTCCATCAACCAACATTTATCAAATCCCTCCTATATGCTGGGCACTGTGTTAAGTGCTGAGCATACAAAAGGGGGAAAACGACAGTCCCTGCCCACAAGGAGCTTATAATCTAAAGGAACCACCTTATCTTTCACTCTCTCTACACTATTGGACCCTTCCTATTTTTTAACCATATATTTCTTTGACGACATCCTTTATAAGGTCTATCCTATGTAATTCCTTTCAGGGATTGTGTAGCCTGGTCTTACCCACAATGCCCATCTCCTACATCCCTTCAGTGAGCTCCTACTTCATTTCTGGGATATTCTATGACTCACAGACATATAGCATGACTAGAAGAATATTGAGGCTACAAATGGGAGCCTTTATTTTGGGAAGAAGCTTGGGGGTCACCACAAGAACTCTGTGGTCTCCTAAAGGCCCGTCAGCTTTCTCTCCTCTCTGCCTGTTCAGCTCTGGGTCCAGCTTACTAGCCATTGTACATCCATGATTAGATGAACAAATGAGCAGACAGACAAACACATAAATAAAAAAACATATTGATGTGTGTGTGTTTGTATGCTTGGGGTGGAGGGAGGTGTTAACATGAGTGAAACGACCTACAGAGGTAGGGCTGTGCTGCAGCCAGCTTGTATTGGCTTGTGAGAACTAACTGATCAGTTTTCAAGGGGAACATTTACACTCTGAACATCGATAAATATTAAAATTAAGAAAGTGATAGAGAAAATGTTAATAAATACTGATTAAACTTAAAAGTGTGTCATGTAGCTTTGGAGAGCTGATTGTTAACATTTATCAGCAGACCCTGTCCTACTGACCGCTTCTTGAAGCGTGCCCAGATATTTTCTGTCTGGGTCACCTCCACCATGTGGAAGCTTGGGGAGGGGGAGGTGCCACTTCTAGCCATGATGAAAGTTTCTTAATTAGTTTCTGGGCCAGAAGAACAGATGACTCAGGGGTTATACAAAAGCAAACTACTGGGCTTTTGGGAGATTAAAAAAAATCTTTCCAGTTGTGAACTATGTAGACTATTTCAAGTTAGTGTTGAGAGTTGGGGGGGGGGCAGCTATTCATTGTCCAAATTGGCACGTATGGCCTCTGTGCTTAGTCCTTTCTGATCTTGGAGGACAGAGATAGAAGAGTCCAGGCGACCTTGTGAGTCCGAAAGTTCTATATATCAAAAGCTGTGATGCCGCCGCTGCCCACTGGCATGGTGGTGGCAACGGTATCCAAGAGGAGGCTGGCTACCAGAGCACCAGTGCCTGATGACAGGGGAAGTGTCTGAACTGGGAGCAGAGAGGTATTGAGATCACACAGATGTCACCCCAGAGAGGAGGCTGGTCCAGGCAGAGCCAACTGTCATGACCAAGAGATGCACCCACTCCTTTGCCAAGCGCTCCCTCCATGTGGACCTCAAAACTGCTGTACTCTCAGCTTGAGCTCACTCTGCCCATGGATGTGGGTGTGTTTGTGGAAGAGTGTGACTGAGGCTTTGGGGAAAATATTTTATGCCAATTTTTTTTCTAAACTAAGAACTGGCGAACCACAGCCTGAAGGCCAAATCCAGCCTGCCGCCTATTTTGTATGGCCCTCAAGCCGAGAATGGTTTTTACATTTTATAAAATTTTGTACCCTTTACATTTTAAAAGCCATTCTGATCCCTTATTTAGTTGTTTCCATTGTATCTGACTCTCTGTAACCCCGTTTGGGGTTTTCTTGGCAAAGATATTAGAATGGTTTGCCATTTCCTTCTCTAGCTTGTTTTTACAGATGAGGAAACTGAGGCAAACAGGATTAAGTGACTTGCCCAGCATCACACAATTAGTAGGTGTCTGAGGCTAGATTTGAACCCAGGTCCTCCTGACTCCAGTCTCAGAGTTCTATCCATTGTGCCACCCAGTTGCCTATTTTCTTAGCTCATGGGCCATATAAAAATAGGCAGCGGGCCAGATTTGACCAACAAGTCACAGTTTGCTGACTCTTATACCATATTAGTAAACGCCTCTGCTTTAGATTTTTTTTGGAGGGGGGAAAGCAAGGCAATTGGGGTTGAGTGACTTGACTAAGGTCACACAGCTAGAAAGTACATCTAGTGTCTGAGGCCAGATTTGAATTCAGGTCTTCCTGTCTCTAGGGCTAGTGCTCTATTCACTGCCCCACCTAGCTGCCCCTGCTTTAGCTATTAAGCTAAGTCTGATTGTTAATGGAAATCATATTAGTGAGGGCTAAGGAATTACACTGTTTGAAGTATAGCCCCACAGGGTTACTCCTAGGACCCTAAGAGTAGTCAGTCATTCTCTGGAGACCTAATGAATTAGTGCAATTGTAAATTAGGAGAGTGTACCAGAAAGGATGTGTGTGCACGCGCGCGTGCGCACACACACACACACACACAGAGCTAAAAGGTATCTTTATTTTACAGATGAGGAGACTAAAGCCCAGATATATTCAATGACTTGCCCAAAGTCTCACACATGGCGAGTGTCAGAGCTAGGATTTGAACCACGGCTCTCCTGAACCTGACTCCCAAGTCAGGACTCTCCCCCGTGTTGTGGATTGCTCTGTGTTTTTGTTAAATGCCATTTTCCATTCTTCAGGAAGCACATTTGGGATTGGGACGTTATGGTCTAAATGTGCTGCCTTCGTTGTTCCTGATGGCACAAAGAGTCGTGACGCCCTTTACACAGCTTTTCATTCCTTCCTCTGTCATTTTCCCCTGAGTTTCATCCTTGAATCCTCTGGAGACGAGTCGAGTCTTTCACCGAGTCCTCTATAAACTCGTTTCCTCTCTGTTGCTTCTGACGGTTTTATGCCTGCATTGTCCTTATCATCTTCCATTATCTCACTCTACAAAATTTTATGGATGAGTTTCTTTTCTAAACCACTTTTGCCTTTGGCTGCTGTATCTTTCTATCTGGCAAGAAGGTCAAGGATTTGTTGAGTGAGGTGGCAAAAGAAACAATCTCTAAATGATTAAGCAAAATGTCATAAAGTATTGTGAGCGATTTTGTAAATTTATCCTGGATTGTTTGTTTGCTCATTTATTTACTTCTTTCTTTCTTTGTTACTGATGGTAGTGATAGTGGTGTGTGTGTGTGTGTGTGTGTGTGTGTGTGTGTGTGACTTCAGTAGTGGGGGAAACTCCTGGTGTGGAAATTTCCTCTATTGCTTCAAAAGAGCAACTTCTCCTAGACATCTGCCTGGGGCCACTGAGATTAAACGACTTGACCATTTTGACACAGGATAAGACAAAGGCAGGACCAGAACACAAGTTGCCCATTGGTTCTTGTTTAATCATTTTCAGTTGTGCCTGACTCTTGGTGACTTCATTTGGATTCTCTTGGCAGAGATATTGGAATGGTTTGCCATTTGTTACTCCATCCCCTTTTACAGATGAGGAAACTGAAGCAAACAGGGTGAAGTGACTAGCTCAGGGTCATACAGCTAGTAAGTGTCTGAGGTAAAATTTGAACTCAGGTCTTTCTGACTCCAGGCCTTGCACTCTGTCCACTGTGCAATCCAGCTGCCCTTATATTTCCATATAGATTTATTTTTAACAAATAAATGTAGATACATTTTGTTTTGATACAGTAGCTTTTTTTTTATAAAAAGGTAAGCCAAATCATATGAACTAGGAACACACCTGATGGAAGACGTGACCTTCTGTCCTTGCAGTTCCTTCACAGAGCAAGGAAGTCTCTCACAGCATCAGTCCTCTGGAACCAGCCTGGGATGTTGGATTTGATCTTGTTGAAGATTTTGTTTAAGAGGATCCTTCAGAGTTGCATCTATTTACAAATAGTTCCCTGGGGGAGTTCTCAGGCTCTGAAGTCTTCAGAACTCTGAGAAACCAACAAGATAAGGTAGTTAAGAGAGTCTAACTTGACTCCAGGGGCTTCCTTTGGGCTAAACATTGGTGTGTGGGGACACGACAGTGCAGAATATGACAAATCATCTCAAAAGATCTTCTGGATGTTTGTAGAACAAGATACGTAGAGAGTATTACCTCAAGGTTTCCCGGCTGTGTGGTTTTAACGGCTACAGCTTTTGTTGTAGATGAATGAACTTGGAAGAATGAACGGCTCCCCCTCCCCTTTCTCCTCTTTCTTTGTCTCTGCCTCTCCCCCTCCCCTTTCCCCTCTCCTTTATCTCTCTGTTTGTCTGTCTGTCTCTGTCTTTATCTGTCTCTCTTCTCTCTGTCTGTCTGTCTGCCTCTCTGTCTCTCCCCCCTGTCTCTCTCCCTCCCCTTTACTGAACCCCTTTATCTCTCTCTCTCTCTCTCTCTCTCTCTCTCTCTCTCTCTCCCTCCCCCCCTCCTTCTCTCTTTCTCTCCATGTAAAACATTAGTTGATAATGGTTTGGGGCTTACTTCCAGAATGTGAATCTGGTTTTCTTCACTTACACGATTAGAGTCATTAAGTGTATGCTGTTTTCCTGCTTCTACTTTCTTTGCTCTGTATCAGTTTCTCTGACTTTCCTAGCTCTCTCAGAACTTAGTATAGACATAATAATATTCCTTTATGTTTATAACCACAGTTTGTTTAGCTAATAATAGCTCATACTAGCTAGCATTTGCATAGAGCCTTAAGGTTTGCAAAACACTTTACAAATATCTCATTTGATTCCCACCACAAGCCTATGTACTATTATTATACCCATTTTACAGATGAAGAGGTTAAGTGATTTGCCCAGTGTCCCATGCTGTCTGTGATCAGTTTTGAACTCAGGGCTTTCTGATTCAGTTCCAGTGTTCTAGCTTCTGTGCCACCTAGTTCCCAATCCCTTAATCAATGGGCACATAATATGTTTCCAGCTTATTGCTATCACCCCCCCTCAAAGTATTACTCTGTATATTTTAGCATATGTGGGAACTTTCTGTCATCTACATTCTTGGGTGTAGAATCCCAGTAGTAGCCCCTCTGGGTCAAAGGGTAGGAATATTTTTGTAACTTGTATTGAATTACACATTACTTTCTAGAATGGTGGAACCAGTTTGAATGACACTAGCAAAGCATTAGAATGCTTGTTTCCCTACACCCCTGCTAGTCTTAGATTTCAGTACATTTTGCCATCTTTGCCAGCTGGACAGGCTGAGGTAATACCTCAGTTATATCAATCTGAATTTCTCTGATTTTTGTGCTTTTTAAAAATGGCTGCTGATGGTTTGGGATTATTCAAGAAATACCTGTTCATATATATGTTCACAGACATGAGAACAATTATGAATAGATATGTCTATGAGAGAACGACTTTTATTTTTATTCATTTTTGTTAATTCTTTACAGAGTTGAGATGTCAGATTTTTATTAGAGATATTGATGCTGAGATATCTTCTCCCATAGCCTGTATTTTTTTAAATTTTTTATTCTGGAAGCATTTACTTTTGTTTTTGCAGAAGCAATCCAAATGATCTTCTTTGGTTTTTTGCTTTTTCCTTTATGATGATTTAAAAAAAGGTGATTGAGAAAACAATGATAACTACTCACCATATGTCTACCTTCCAATCTCTGTAAAAACCTACACAAAATAACCTATACATGTGCTATGAGCATCTTTGATTATGGCCTGAGAACAGGAAGACTTCCGAGAAAAAAAGAACAATTGATCATATATTTACATTTATCCAACTGATTGAAATGCTCACAGAGTACAAGATCTCATTCTGCTCATTGTTGACTCCAAAAAAGCATTTGATTTGAAACAATAAATGACGCCTTTAAGATTCTCTTTCAAGAAGTTGTTTGTCATGTGTAGCAGTGTTAAGGGAATGATGTGGTGATTAAGGTTAACCACCAGTATTTACTCCTTACCCTACTATTAACTCATTGCCCTGATGAATTTTCTGGTACAAATGTACCTTCTCTATGCTAGGAAGAAGAATACAAAGACCTGTAACTCATCTTTTTTTGCTAGCTCTGAGCCCCCAGTTAGAGATAACATTGATGACAAAACATTTCAGCATCAGACCTATCTCTATTCCATTTTGGGAGATGTTTTCCCCCTCATTTGTCTTCTCCCAACTCGAGTCTCAAAAAAAAAGTCCCTCTTAAACTAGCTAATGTTGGTGTTTTACACTGTTTAAAAAAACAAAGTAAACATTTACAACAAAGAAAAGTCAACAGATTTCCCCATGCCCAGAGAAAAAGCTTTTAGGCTTCCATGAAGGAACTCAAGGGGAGAAAAGAGATAGAAGATTGCTGCTGGGAGGGGGTGTGTCTCCAATCTAAGGATGGGGAAGAGGTTTCAGCAACAAGGCCTCTGTCTTCACACACTTTGTGCCTGACCAGTCTAAGCAGCCTTGCTCTCAGTGCTGGCCCCTTGCTTTATGGTGGTTGTGTCTGCCTGCATTTTCCCTCTCCCAGATCTGTGTATCTTCTACTCAGGAGGTCAGGAGCTGTGTTTCTCTTCAAAGAAGCTTCTTGGACTCAACGAGCTGACTTTTAAAGCACCGTGGCCCTATCACTCCCAAAAAGCACCTCCTAAAACACCTCATAAAGACATTGGACGGTTGGTTGGTCCAGTGGATAGTGCGCCAGCTCTAGAATCAAAGAGGGTGTGAGTTCAAATCTGGCCTCAGACTGGCTGTGTGACTTTAGGCAAGTCACTCTACCCTGTTTGCTCTAGTTTCCTTATCTGCCAAATGAACTAGAGAAGGAAAGAGCAAACCATTTCAGTATCTCTGCCAAGAAACCCCCACATGGGGGCAGAGAGAATCAGATACAATTGAAATGACTCAACAGCTTAGAGAGATCAGCTGGTATGGGTTTATTTTTAGTTAGCTTAATCCCTGATTACCTGGTCTCTTTTCCCTGGATTAGATCTAGGAAAGAGCAGCTACCTACACATGCTTATGTTAAAAATCACACAGAATTCCTTGAATTATGCGTAAGGCAGTTAGCCTATGACAGGCCAGGATATGATGACAAAAAGTAAGGGTCAGATCTTTCACTAACCATACCAATGCAGCCATATCTTGTCTCCTTATTATGTGCTAACAAGTTCTGTGATTGGAACAGGAAGAGTGGTGATTGGCCAGGCCCCAAGGAGAGCTGATGGAGAAGATCCAGGCCAAGAAGGGGGAGGGGAAAGGAAAGGAAATAAGCATTTATTTAGCACTTACTAAGTTCCAGGCACTGGGATAAGGGCTTTACAAATCTCATTGGATCCTCCTGATAACCCTGTGAGTGAGATGCTATTATGATCCTCATTTTATAGTTGGGGAAGCTGAAGCAGACAGAAGTTAAGTGACTTGCCCAGGGTCACACAATTAAAAAGTGTCTCAGGTGAGATATGAACTCAGGTCTCTGACTCCAGACCCAGTTCTCTATCTTACTGAACTCCTTAGTTGCTTCTAGGAGCTTTGTGTAGTGTGACCACTGCACCTATCCCAGAGGCTAAAGGGTAGGGGGAGAGAAGGAGACATTTTCTCACTTCTGTACCCTCACTGGCCATTCTTGCTCAGTAAAAGACACTACAGTTATTGGTTCATCTATTTGAGAGAGGTCACGGCTGAGTTGAGAAGGAAGAAGCACACACACACACACACACACTTTTTATTCAGAAATGGACATAACCAGGCAATCACTGAAGGGCTTGGAGTCTAGAGAGCCTGGAGGCCGGGAGGCCACTTGGGAAGGCATTTAACCCAGGTGAGAGGGGATGAGGGTCTAGCTCAGGTGCTTTTGCATGAGTGGAGAGAAGGGAAAAGAACTGAGATATGTTGCAGAGAAAGGCATGAATGTGATTTGTCAGCTGGTGGGATATGTGGGGAAGGGAGAGGAGAAGGTGAGGATAACACTGAGCTGATGAACCCTGGATCCCTCTGGGGGCACTGTGGTGCCCTTCACAGCAAGAGGCAAGCCCAGAAGAGGGGAGGGTTTGGGTGGAAAGATAATGATTCTGCTTTGGATATGTTGCACCAGAGATGCTTATGGGACATCTGGTTTGAAATGTCCATCGGGCAGTTAGCAATGTGGGATTGGCAAGAGAGAAACTCCAGTTGGATAAATAGATCTGGGATTCATCTGCAGATACATGCTAATTGAACCCAGGGGTGCTGATGAGATCATCCAGTAAGAGAAGAGGGCCCAGGACAGAGCCTTGGGGCATACCACCAGTTAGTGGGAGAGGCTTGGGTGGAGATCCAGCCAACAGAAAAGGAGATATCGGTCAGCTAGGATCTGTGCTTAGAGAATGGGGTCCCAAAAGACCCTGGGGAAGGGGGGGGAGAGAATCCAGGAGGAGGGGGCTAGTGCCAAAGCTGCAGAGACATCAAGAAGGATGAGAATCCCAAAGAGGCCATTAGATCTGGCAATGAGGAGGTCATCTGTAACTGTGGAGGGTGCAGCTTTAGGAGGCTTCAGTCAGAAGCCTGCTTGTAGGGTTTTTAGAAGAAAATGGAAGAAAAGGAAGTAAAGAGAATATCAGTCGTAGGTGGCTTTCTCCCTAATTTAAATCATTTGGGGACGTGCTAACAGCTGGGGGAAGAAAGAAAAGCTTTGTGTATCATGGCTTCTGAGGGAAACTAAGGCAGGGTTGAGGAGGAAGGGTGCTCCTGATACAGTGGCCGTGTCATCCCCCATCCCTGTCAGGGAGAGGACTGGACTTTTGGAGAAATGAGGAGAGGAGGGGAGGGGAGCATCTGTTCTGGAAGAAGAGGAGATGGGCAGCAGACATTCATTCAGGGCCAAGTGCTGTGCTAAGCTGTAGGCGTACAAAGAAAGACAAAAATAGTCCTTGCCCGTAAGGAGTTGGCAGTCTAATGGGAGAGATACCATCCATGCTATGTACACACAAGATCCAGACCCGAGAGGAGATAGAAGGAAGTGGGGAAGCCATTAGCTCTCGAAGAGACCGAGAAAAACCTTCTGAAGAAGGTGCAATCTGAGCCCGGTCTTGGAAGGACACTGGACATTCGGGAGAAGAAGCTCATCCTCTCCTGGAGACTCAGTTTCTGCATCTGGAAAATGAGGTGATGATGCCGGATGGTCCCTTCATGTCCTCCCAGCCCCAAGAGTCCATGTTTACCTCCCCAGGCCCCTTTCTTGGTCTGATATTCTACAAATCAATACCATGCCTGCCCAGGAGAGCTTAGCTCGAGAGGGGAGGAGATGGAATGGAATGAGGATGCCCTTGTCACTTTTAGGCCCTGTGGGGCACAAGGTCTTCCCTGCATGGGGTCCTCTCCCTCCACCTCCTCCTCCATCTTGAATGTCCTGAAGCTCTCTCCTTATTCTGGCCACTTTCAGACTTTCCACTGATCTCCAAGGGTCAGTGACTGGTAGCTCAGAAGAGTAACCTTTCATAGGGAAATTTACATTTTATGGGAATATAGGTGTTCAAGGAGCATTTCAGACATAGGATGGGAGTGGGGAAAGATGAAGGGTTTTCCACACTTAAAACAATCTGTATTCACTATGAATTCTTAAATGAAAGCATCTGTCCGATTTTATACCCTCAGATGCCAGGATGTCCCGGAAGCAGCTTGAATTCACTAATGAAAGCCAATTGTTAAATTTTCAGGGGAAGTTATTATACTTCAACAATCAGTAAATGCTACAAATCAGGCCATAATTTACTGTCTCCTAGATTGTCTAGATCTCAGAAATTGATGGGAAATGTGTTAATCTCATGGGACAGCTAGGTGGTGAGCAGCTACAGTGCCAGGCCTGGAGTCAAGAAGGTCTGAGTTCAAATCTTCACCCAGAAGAACCTGGCAAACAGGAAGTTCTTGATAAATGTTTTTTGTTTGCCTGCCTGTTACACACTGTAAGCTCCCAGTGAGCAGGGCACTCTCTCCCTACAGAGCTTTGAGTTGGGCCTGGGGACTGTTCACAAGCGATGCCGTAGAGGAGATTGCTGGGAGCTCTGGGGTAGGATGATATTCTGGGGTTCTATAACGCAGGGGCCAGGTGTGTTCTACATTGTAGAGAACTTATCCTAGTTCCTGGCTCAAAATATAACACTATTGAATTGCAGGGACTTCAGAGGGCACCATGTCTGTCCTGGTAAGCTATAGCCATCCCATCCCTATAACTGGAAACATCTCCATGAAAAGTGGTCCTAGTGATAGACTTTAAAGCCTACAAAGCACTTTCATATAAATGATTTAATTTGGTCCTCTCAGCATCCGTGTGGGGTACCTGTTATTGTCCCCATTTTGAGAATGAGGAAACTGAGGCTGAGAGTGGCCAAGTCCCTTGGCCAGGGAAGTCTTCCTGCCTCCGGCTCCTGAAGTCTTTCTCCACATAGGATGGTTTAGTGAAGTGGGAAGAATTCTGCATATAAAACCTGCCCCTTTCCAGGTTCAAATTCCAGTCCCAGCTCTTCCTACAGATGGAGAATTGTGCAAGGTGCTTCCTTCTTTTTGGATCTTAGTTTCTTCTTCTGTAAAATAGGGTGACTTTGGAAGATTTTGGAATGCTTATTCATTCAGTGACCGGTCGTGACTCCAGAGGACTGCTAATGAATCACACATGCTTACCTCAGAATAGCAGTGTTGGACTAGGGATGCGTAATGGGGCATGCGTTTCCAGTTATGGACATTGTGTTGATTTGTTTAGCATAACTAACATCTCACTCTTCCTTGGCATTTTACAGTTTCCTATGAGACTCCTGGGAGCACCAGGCATGACTGATCATTGTATTGATAAGACTTCTGAAATTTTTCAAACCAAAAGTTTCATTTTACAGATAAGGAGACTGAGGCTCAGACTTCCTACCCATCAGGTCCAGGACAGGTAATAGGTGAATAGCTTTTGCAGTGTGAGTTGTGCCTTTGGGGATGTTCTGAATGCAGAGGCGAAGATGCTGACTCTGGGAAAGGTCTGAGGGAGAAAAGGGGCCTGTTAGAAGTGTGGCAGATGCAGAGGAGAGGGCCAAGCAGGGCCCCTGCTTTCTGCCCAGCTTTTTGGGAGGCTGAGTCTGATTGAATCCCTGAAAGGGTCCGGCTCTGTCTCATCTCAGCCTCATTTTGCTAAGACATAACGAGGATAGGGCAGGAGAGATGGCAGAATTGAGAAAAGTGGGTGTTAGCTGAGATCAGGTAAGAAAATATTTGGAAAATGTGAACACCTGTGGGTCTGGGTTAAGGGAAATGGCTGGTGGAATGACTGAGTCATTTATGGGTGATTTTGAAAACTTCCAGAACCCTGGAGAGGGGCCAAGAAATTAACCCAGACTCTCCTAGAAGGGCAAAAAGATGGATGATGGATTTCCTAGAGGCTTAGAGATATTCCCTGGGGTGGGCGGCTGGGGCAGGAGATGGGTGGCCCTCTTCTCACCACGATTCCTGCCCCTGATTTGGTTATGTCTGGTACTGCAAGTACTAGGTGGAGTGACCACCTAATTTAGTTAGTGGAAAGATCCCTAGCCTGGAGCTCACATCTAGATTCTGATTCTTTATAGTATGCTGGAAAAAGTGCATGAGAGGTCCTGGGTTCAAATCCTCTCTAACACTACCTATGTGACCACGAACAAGTCAACTCACTTCTCTGGCCTCAGTTTCCCTCCTCTGTAAAATGAGGATCGAATGTAAAATGCTGTTTGGTTTTTAAAGCTCTTCACACTCGGCCCCTTCCTACCTTTCTAGGCCTCTAGTTTCTTTTCATGTTCTCTGTGATAACAGCGACACAGGCCTCCTTGCTGTGTGTCCTGACTCTGGGCAAGTCACTTAATCTTTGCTTCAGCTTCTCCAACTCGGTCTGGTTGCTATTATCCCCAAATGGGGTAAATACAACCCTACGTTGCAAGGCTGTTGTTAGAATCAAATGATATAGTATTTGAAAAGAGTGTTTAGTGTGGCACCTGGCCACACTAAATGAGTTTAATAAAAACTCATTCCTTTCCCTCCCCTTCTCTCCAATTCAGTTCAATAAACATTTATAAAGGTACAGCTAGGTGGCCCACTGAGGGCTGTGCACAGAGCACCAGGCCTGGAGTGAGGAGGACCTGAGTTCAAATGTGACCTCAGACATTTACTAGCTGTGTGACCCTGGGCAAGTCACTCCATCATGCTTGCCTCAGTTTTTCTCATTTGTCACATGAGCTGGAGGAGGAAACGGCAAACCCCTCCAGGATCTCTGCTGAGAAAACCCCAAATGGGTCATGTGTTTCCTGGAACTCCAGGGCTTGGAGTGGCCTCTGTACCATCTGGGGGCTGCCTGAGCTGAGAGACGCTGCAGATATGAGCTCATGTGGTGGATGATTTATTCTGTTTTCTTTTATGGCCTTTATTGATTCCATGCCCAGATGGAAATACTGTATCCAATATCTAAACATGTTTGGTCTGTTCCTGTGGGGGAGTTGAATTCATTGGGTCAGAGGCCAGGGAAATGCAGCAAGTTTACAGAAGAGACAGGGTTCCTTGTAGGTCTGGGGCTGGAAGCTGCCTCTGATACTGTTCACCCATTCACCCCATTCAAAGCCTCTTTCCTTTGGTGGAACCACCTGGACTCAGCACTCTGCAGGCAGAGCCCATATCCGAAGAGGATGTCCTTGAAATAATAGATAGTCATTATCCCTGAGATTTTTAGATGGCCCTTTAGGGCCTTGTAAAGAGCCTCCCAGCTGGTATCTCATTGGATCCCGTCTGACAGGTTGTATATGTATTGTTGATTGCACTTTACAGAGGACAGAATGATTGGAGAAACAAAGCACTTTGTCCAAGGCCATAGGGTTTGAAGCATAAGGGAGGATCTTTTAGCTGGAACTAAGACATTCTATACCTTACAAAGGACCCAAGACTTGAATTGCTCATTGGCCAAGACGATGGACTCACTTGGAAGACACAGTCTGCCAGGCTGATCTGCCTTCCTCTGCAGTAAGGGGTCCAGGCTCTGAAGCAGCCAAAGAGAAGGGGCTTCTGCTGATCTTAAGCTAAGAGTCTTTGCCCTTCCTAAAAGAGCGCAGTGATGTTTCCACTGAAGAGAACGTAGCACCACCCCAAAGCTGCCCATTGAAGACTGAGCCTGGGGAGTCCAGTGAGCCAACTGGTACAGTTGGGGGCCTTGAGAAAAGCCAAGAGATATTTCTGGCTCAGTGAAGGAGCAGTTGCCCAGTGGCCAATTGACCGGTCCATCCCCATGTGGCAATGGTCCAGCAGTCGTGTCTAAAGAATTCTGCCTCTTCTTGTTTCCCGGGTTTTCCCCAAGACTCAGCTGAAACTTCACGTTCTTCAAGTTGCCTTTCCATGTCCCATCCCTCCCAGTGCCTTCCCTCTGGGAATACCTTCCATCTGCTCTGTGTATAGTTTTTTTTTTTTTTTTGCCTTTTTGGGGGGGAGGGCAATTGGGGTTAAATGACTTGCCCAAGGTCACACAGCTAGTTTTTGTGTTAAGTGTCTGAGGCCGAATTTGCACTGAGGTTCTCCTGACTGCAGGGCTGGTGCTCTATTCGCTGCACCGCCTAGCCTCCCCCTCTGTGTATAGTATTTTACATGTTTAGAATGTATGCTCCTTGAGGGCAGGGGCTGCTTTTTTCTTTGCTCTGTATCCCCAGCTCTTAGTACAGTTTGTGGCATACAGTAAACACTTAATAAATGCTTGATGACTAACCGCCAGGTCCCGTTGAGCTGCAGCTGAGCACAGTGAGGTCAGCAGCTGAACAAGTCCTAGCTTGCTGTCCTAGCCCAGCAAAGGAGCTGTTGGTCCGGCGCTTTGTAAGAATGCAGCCGTTGATCAAGGGTTGACTCATCCATCACTCGGATCCTGCAGCAAACTCACCGTCCAGAGAAAGAAGGAATCTTAAGGACCTGCGGTTCTAGAGGTGTGCGTTGCCTTGGACATAGGTGTCCCCTGTACTTAGGACTCATTCCCATGGTACCAGAAGCTTGTGTTGCTCTGTGGACTCTGTGTGTGTTTGTGGGAGAGGGTGCCTGATATTTTGGAGGAAAATGCTTTCTAACTATTGTTTTTGTTCTGCTATTTGGGTAAAATACCTTTGCTAAAGAACTGTCTGCTGGCTGGTTGTTGAGGGGAGGCATGTTAGCAGGGGCTTGTAAACGACCAGTTAGGAGGATAACACTCACAAGATTCCCCTAGAACCGTCAGAATAGAAGTTGCCCTCTTTGAGGACTTTACCAATCAATGCCAGTGCAGGGTGAGGGACTGGGCCCAGAAGGGAACTTTTAATCTGTGCCAAGCACAGCGTTAAATGCTAGAGATACTGGAAAGAACTTTGGAATTGGCATCAGAACACCTCCGTCTGAATCCGAGCTCTGCTCCCTACTCGCACATAATTGCGGCCGAATTGCTTCCCCATTGGGGCCTTTATTTCTTCCTTTATAAAATGAGGGAGTTGGACCCACTGATTCACCAATTCCATTAAACTAGCATTTATTAAGCACCAACTAGGTCTTTTGTCCTTGTAACCACACAACCTAGCAAAGTTCTTGGAACATAGTAGACACTTAATAAATGGTTGGTAATTGATTGAGTGATGGATTGACTTGCATTGGTAGGAGTTTGCTCACTAGGGATTTTCCCTGTGCCAATGAAATCACAGGACAGGTCCAAGATAATGGTCATCGTCCCCCATTTACATCACATTGTAAGGTTTGTAAAATACTTTACATATTTTATCTAGCAACTGGGCTAGGGAAGGGAAGACAGAATAAAGCCATCCCTGACCTGAAGGAGCCTCTGTTCTCTTGTGGGGAAAGAGGCAGATGCGGATTTTGATAAATTAGGAGGGAGAATCATGGAACGCTTCAGAGAGGAAAGAACACATCAGCTGAGCCTGGAAAAAAAACCCCAAAAATCCTGAGAGGGGAGATTAGGAGGGAAGGCATGCCAGGCACAGGGGTGAAAGCAGGAAAGCCCAGTGCAGGGAGCAGCTGGTAGTCCAGTTTGTGTGGGATACTGGGTGGGTGAATAAAGAGAGCCCCGTGGAGAGCCTTACAAGCCAGGCTGAATTTCTCATGCTTCTTCTCTGAAGCTCTAGGGAGCCACTGAAGATCTGGGAGGGAGGGAGGGCTGCAGGCAGCCCCGTGCTTTGGAAGGCTCCCCCCTCCCTAAAAGTCTATGTATGCTCTGGAGAACAAACCCTTCTTTCCAGCCCCTGGTTCTCCATGAGGTGCGCTTTCAGCTTCTGCCACAAGAGGTCAACACTGAGAGTTTTCTTACAGGCTGCCCTTCTCCCAGGATCAGTCCGTTCAGTAAGTGACCAAGCAAGCCCTGCTTAAAAAGGGTCTGAGCCCACAGACCCCCGAAGGCGACTGTGAGAGGTACCAGCATCTCTGCTTCCAGTCACCTCTAGCTGAAACGCAGCATCATGTCTGTGAGCAGGGCTCCGTCAGCTTTGCTGGGCTGTCCAAGGGGCCCATGGTGCAAAGACGGCTTTTGAGATGAGGAGTCCCTCCGTGGCTGAAGATGTGGAAGAGCTCTGATCAGGTGCTTCCTTTTAGCTTCAAGGCTCTGAGGAGAGGTGGGCCCCTCTGGGTCCTTCTCTGTTCTGGGAGCATGGTGCTCTTGCCCACATGGCAGCTAAGGGTCATGGGCTGTGATTAGGTGAGCTTGAGCCTCAGGCTAGAGCTAGGAGAGCCCGAGTGATCATTCCATCCAACCCCTTAGGTGTATGTTCACAAAAGGGAGATGACTCATTCAAGGTCACACAGCAGGGCTCAGAACCCTGCTCTTCCTGGCTCTAGGCCTAACACTTGGGCCTGATGTATGTAAAGTGCTCTATAAACGTTAATTTGCCTATTCAAATAATGATTCAAAACATCATTAAAAGCCCACTCCCTTATTCATGTGTGTATCAGACCCCCTGAGTGAGTTGGCTCATCCACACTCTCTGGGGAGGGATCAGCCGCCTCTGGAATCATCTCTCCATAGAAGGCCTATAAATTCCTAGGGGAGACATAGGACAGTACGAGCCTCACTTCATGGGCCAGGCCCACCTAGTTTTTGGCTCGGTCAAACACAGCAAAGCAGAGGTGTAGGAAGACATCTCCCAGGGTCCAGGCTTCCTCTCTGGCCGAGAGGAAGGCCATGGGCTCAAAGCCGCTGAAGCACGTGTCTTGGGCATACTGAAGGAGGGTGAACTGTTCATAAGCATTTCTCTTTCTGGTGTCCTTTCTCCATCATTGCCAGGATTGTCCTCTCTTCTCTTCCTCTCCCCAAGAACCCTCCCTGAAGCCCAGCATGTAGAAATCAGAAGTCAGATCACCGTAGCATTAGGGCGGGCAGGATGCAGAGATCAAACCTTTCATCAGACAGAAGAGGAAACTGAGTCCCGGGGGGAGATCGAGTAATTGGCCCAAGGTCACGTAGTCTAACTGGCTTATTTTTCAGAGAAGGAAACAAAAACCCAGAGATGTGGAATGATTTGACTGAAGACACTCAAGACAGGATTGTAACCCAGGCCCTCTGACTTCCAGTCCAACACTCCTTCCAGCCCACCGTGCTAACTGCATATTGCAGACAATCAATGCAAAAGAAATTCAGTCTGAGTCCTGGCATCGCTGCTTATTGCCTGGAGGACTTTGGGAAGGTTACTTTTCTGGCCTGTTTCTTGATCTCTAAAATAGGGGGTTATACTAAGTTCTCTTCTACCACCATCATCATCACCATCGTCATCACCATCTTCTTCTTCACCATCACCATCACTGCCATCATCACTGTCACTATTGCAATTATCATCATCCTGAAATCACAAGGGCTAAGGCTGGACAGGACCTTAGAAATCATTCCATCCAACTCCTTCATTTTATAGGTGAGGCCAGAATTTGAGACCAGCTCCCCTGGCCTTCGGGGTTTTTCCACTACCCCATGCTGCCCCTTCTGTGAGCCTGCTTCAGACCTGGGATAGCCTCATGAATGGGAGACGGCTCCTTTCTTTTTCCCTTATTCATCTCTACCCTACACTCTCCTATATTAGTTGTGATTTCTTGCATGTAAGTCTTGCCTCTCCAACTAGAATGCAAGATCCTTGAGGAGGGATTGTTGTTAGCCTGGCATTTAAAACTTTCTACCATCCGGCTCCCCACTCACCTTTCCAGTCTAATTTCATATTCTTCTTCACACATTTTCCATTTCAATTAAAGTGGTCTGTTAGCTGTTTCTCATCCAGGACCTTCCATCTCCCACCTCTTTGTCTTTGGACACAGGGTCTCCTGTGTCTGGAATGCACTCCATTCTCACCTCTGCCTTGTAGAATTCCTAACATAGTAAAATGCTTAATGCTACCCAATCTCTTTCCTGATTGTCCCTGAGTAGCACTCTTTCTCTCTTCAAATGACTTTGTATGGACTTATACTTATGTGCCAATATGTTGAATCCTTCATTAGGCTCAGGATTTTCCTGGAGAAAGAACCTGGAAGGACCCACTTCTGATGCTTACTCTGTGTGTGTATGTGTCCACGTATGACTTTGGGCATGTCACTCAACCTTCATGGGCCTCAGTTTCCTTAGCTGTAAAACCAGATGACCTCTGAGGGCCCTTCTAGTTCTGGATTAGAGCTCTTAGAGTGTAGACACTTGTATATTTGTCTTTGTAGCCCTGGCCCTTAGCACAGTGCCTGCCATGAAATAATAAATGTTTGTAGGCTTTATTGACTTGGTTGAATTGAACTATACCTTTTTGAATCCTCTCACAATGTCCATACAGAGTAGCATCTATTTCCTGATGTATTCCTTGGCCTTACCCACCTGTAAGCAGAATTGGGTTCAGGCAAGAGTTGGCTGGGTGAGTCCCAGCACCTAAATGTGGCCACCCTTCTGCCCCTTTGACCAGGATCATCTTGACAACTCTGGCTCTGTAGGCCTTGGATGGAACTGTCCACTCTGCTCTCCCTTGTTCTTTTGGTAAGCCTATCTCTGGTAGTGGAGAGAGGGAAGGGCCTTTGCAGGATGCATAGTACCATCCCCTGGGTGGGTTCTCCCTTCTGGGACCTTGAATTGATCTCATTGAGTTGCTCGGGAGCTCCCTTGGAAGGGGCTGGAAAGGGACTCTTGGTTGTTTGCCTTCTGGAACAAGCCGGCAAGGAAAGTGAACCAGCATGCACTGAGCAAATGTACTAAACAGCTCCTCCGCCCCTCTCCCCTCTGATCACCTGGTTGTGAATCGTCCATCCCAAGTCCTAATGAAACTCCCAGGTGACTCTCTTACCTGGACATAGGTGCTGGCTGGCATAGGGTACTCAATGCCATTGACAACATAGCTGATATCAGGCAAGATGTAGATGGAGTTACAGCTGACCATGTGTAACGGTGTGGCATGTGGAGAGGGCAGAAAAGAAGAAGGGGGCTGGGACATTGGACAGGGCTTGCTTTCCCTTTCAAGGAGACTCTCGGAGTGAGCTCCAATAAACAGTGGTCTTACCTCCCCACTGGAGTCCTGGCTGGCCCCTGTGTAGCTCTGGATGTTGGTGATGACGCTGGGGGTGCCAATCAGCCACGTCCACAATGCCCTGCCAGCCGCTTTCACAGCCGATAATCTCACCATTCATTGTGATGCTAGGAAATGGGGAGTTGTAGGGGCCTGCCTGTAGCAGCAAGCACCCCAGCGTCCCCAGGGTTTGCTGCCAACATAGGTTCTTGGATATGCTTTGATAAAGGAAAGCAACTCAAAATGGGTTAACAAGCTTACTTTAATCAGTCAAACATATATTGTTTACCTAGTTCAGGGGAAAGAGGTCAGCACCCCGAACTTCAGAGTATACAGACAGAATTATCAAGTCAGAGAAACAGATCAAGTAGGCAGATTTCCAAACTGTCCAACCATTACATCCGTACCAAACAACATCTGGGCTTCAAAGCCAGGGGGCTCTGGACAACGGCTTTCCAGAGTTTCATCTGATCAAATCACAGAACACTTCTCAAAGTGAGCCCCCAAAACTAAGCTACACATCAGGGATTATATAGCCCTCTCCTGGCTCAGAGAATGTAACAACCTTATTGATTCACTGGCCAATCAAGAAGTATCTACTGAAAAACAAGCCTCCCACCCCAGGCTCCAGGTGCACTTTAGCCTGGGGGCAGGGAAGATCTTAAAAATTTACATTCCCATTACACTGCCCAAGTCACTTTGCCCTCACTCATAACCTGCTTCTCAAAGCATCAGAGCAAGATGCAATTAAAAGCTCGACATCAGGTTGGCCAAGAGGAGATGAATTTGCAGCCTGTGACTCCATTCTCCAGCCCTTCCCTGGCTCCTCAGTTTCTCTTTGGTGAGCTTTCACCATAATCAGCTCAACCTGGGCCTTCTCTGCTGCTCCCTCCTGGCCATGGACATGCTTCCATACCATGCAGCATTGCAGGCAGGCCCCACCTCGCTCCCTTGCCACCTCTTGCTCTGGCACAGTAATCAGCACCATCATTCTTGGGAAGGCATTTATCAGTGGGTTGATTTGATATGAAACTACAAGAACATGGGTTCCGAGACATGTCTGCTCTCTCTGGCCCATTCCCCACACTTTCCAGATTCTCTGTCTGCCAGAGTCCATAAGGTTCCCTTCTACATTGGCCCGGCTCTTCCTAATTTGGGAATCCTCCATTGCCCTGAGCTGGGCTCCTTGTCCTGAGCTGGATGGTGTGTTCTCTAATGCCTCCTCTCTAGCTAACCTTTTAGCTCCTGCAGATGCATTGTCTAATGATGCTATCTGTTCTGCATTCCTCTCCTTCTCAGGACTTGGGGTTTCAATGTTACTGCAACATCCTCCCTGGCTCCCCCTTCCCCTAAAATGATCATTGCCTCTCCTAGACTCAGTTGGCCTTCTAGTCTCCTGCTCAATATATTCCTGACCCCCTCCCCAAGTCCTGGCATCAAGCTCCAGCTCTGAGGCCCAGAGAGAAGATTGGAAGATCAGTTTAGAAGGCAGATTGGACTAGGAGAAGATGGTATTGCCTGCCCAGTGTGATCCACCAGCATCTGGAATTAGAGACAGGCACCCAATGGAGGTTTCCTTGGTAGTAAGAAGGGTCTACACCCCCAAACATCACCATGCTGCCCTTCTGATCATCTTTGAGGGGGGAAGGGAAGGCAAGGAGGGAGTCATCAGGAGCTCAGGGGATGCTTGGTAAAGACTCTGCTGTTTTATCGTGGAATTTTAGAACTGGAGCCCAAACTTAGAATGTCAGAGCTGAAATGGCCCTTAGATCACAGAACACTGGATGTCAGGGCTAAGGCTTAGAGATTATCCAACCTAACCCTCTCATTGCACAGTTAGATACCTTAGGGAAGAGGGGTTACCTGCTGATTAGAAGACATTGGGTCAACCACAGGGTGCAGCATCTCTTAGGAGCCTGGGTTCAGCTAATATAGCAGAGGAGACCAGAGAGGGGAAGGGGGTTCCCAAAGCCACACAGAAGGTGAGGAGCAGCGCTGGAATTCACAGCCAAATCCTCTGATTCCCAATCTTTATTTACACAACACCAGGCTTTTCTCACCATTGTTCTAGTCTAACCCCCTCCCTTCCCTTAATGAACTTTGTAGATATGAACCATTATCACACATTATAATACCAGTGAAGACACCAAGGCAGACAGAGGTTCAGTGAGCTTTGCACAGAACATAGCACTTGACAAATGGCACTTCACTTGATCCTCCCAGAAACCCTGGGAGATAGGTGCTGTTAAAATCCCCATTTTACAAATAAAGAAACTGAGGCTAAGAGAAGATCAGGACTGGTTCAGGACCACGTAGCTGGGGAGCAGCTGAGGCAAGAGCTGACCCAGGTCTTGGACTCTATGAGATCTGCCAGAATTTGGGGAGGGGCATTAATATTAATGGGCAAAAATGGCCTATCTCCCTCCATCCCTCATCCCATCATTTCAATCTGGAATTAACCTTTCCCCACAAGAAATTCTAACTTTGGGGCCAGACTTAGAAAGAAAAATAGAATGCATTCTAAACCAATCAATTCTATTTTGAATCCCTAGAACTTCCTGGAAGCCTTCAAAATAGATCCTCTCTTCAGAGTGGGCACATTAGGTAACTGCAGACATTGGGCTATGGGTTAATGATTGTATGTTGGGAGGGAGAGGAAAGACTGAGAGAGGGAAAAATTGCAGACTCAAGTCTCTCCACTAGCCTGGGAGCTCTTTGAAGGCATCACCTTGGCTCCTTTATTTTGAGGGTTCCCTTGGTACCTGAGTACTCTGCATACAGTAGGCACTCAATAAATGTTTGTGGAATTTGTTGAATTTCACAGTGCTGACTCACACTGGGGGTATTTTGGATCTGGGCATGAGATAGCTTTGCCTCCTTCTGTCTTGCCATTGCCTCTGGGCACTCTCTGACTTAGGAGGCAGCTGTGGAGTGAGAGCTCATGGATCTTCTTAAAGAGATTTTCAGTCATGGGGAGTCTGAACTTCTCTGGACCTCAAAGATCTCGTCATTCCGATGGGGCTAGACTAGGTGATTTCCGAGGTCTTTTCTAGTTCAAAACCTCTGATCTTATGATCCAGGCCCAAAACAACCATGCCAGACGTAGAGCCGCAGAAATTGGATTTGAATACCCAGTTCTGCTCTGCCATTGTGTGGCCTGGTATAAGTCATTTGCCTTCTCTATGACATGGCTCCCCATAAAATGGGGGTGGGGTGGAAGAAATGATCTCTGAGGCATCTTCTTGGTCTGACATTCATAAGGTCATAAGATTATAAATTCTGACCTGTAAGGAGTCTTAGAGGGATTCCAGTCCAAAGCCATCCTTATACAAATGAGGAAACTGAGGTTAAGACTCCTTGCTTGCTGCTGGGAGTCTCTTAAAGGGGATGGAAGTACTCTCATGATGCTTCCAAGCTTTGGCTAGTGCTGGGTAACTTGATGCCCACTACTGGGATGGCCAAACATGGTGGTAACAGCATGCGTGGACGCATCCGTGTGTCAGGGAGCTTTTTGTGGGAGTTCCCTTAACCAACAAAGGTCATGAATTTGTTTAAATTTAGCAGGGAAATCTTTGAGATCCCTGAGTCACGAAGAGGTTAAAAGATGTATGGCATAGTCAGTAAAACGTCAGAGTTAGGATCAGAAGCCATTCTTTCCTAAATCCAAGTCCAGAAACATCCCCATCCCCAGGCTCTCCATTCCATTCATAATGGCGGACAGTTCACCGATCTGCCAGTGGAGGGCGTTTCCTGCCCTTACTTAGGAGCTCAGGTAGACAGCAAAGATATTTTGGGAAAGCAGACCTTGGTCCCACATGCTGTCGAAGACTGGGGTAGCTTCAGAGACGGCAAGGGAGGGGTAAGCCAGATCCAGAATCCCATCAAAAGGGGTATAGCACAGGGTACTCCCGGGCTCCGTGCTGCTCACACCAAAGGCTTGGTTACAATCTGGAATATCTCCAATCTCGTTACAAGAGAGAATAAAGAGTGTTTATAGAATAGATATGGGCAGAAATACTAGGCAAGCAGTTTTGATGCACAGAGGGAATGTGGAGACTGATTTGCTATGGGGACAATAGCTGATAACTCTGGGTTAGCATTAAAAAAAAATTTTTTTAGCCCAAAGTCATGAATTGTTAAAGGCAGAATTTAAAAAATCAAAGGACTCTGAGAAAAAGATTTTTAGAACAATGAGCAGAAGTGTAACTAGGGTAGGGTGATCTGGGCTTTTTCCTGGGTACCAAAATTCAGAGGTACAAAAATTTAACTATAACAGCTAGCTTTTATCTCGCCCTCATCTCACTTGCTCCTCACAGTAACTCTGTGGGTAGATGCTGTTGTTATCCTCACTTTACAGATTGGTCTGGCTGGTGGGCTGGACGCTGAAGGACTACAGAGGGTCCAGCAGCTTGTGGTTGGCTGCAAACACCATAAGACCTAGGTCAGTCACTTAGCGCCCAGGCTTCCCTGGAATGCCCACCCATCCTCCATGATGTAGGAGGGAAGAGCAAAGAAAATAAATGGCAGGGCTCCTTGGAGGCGGGGATAGGGCCAGAAAGGACTATGGGAGAAGGAGGAATGTCTCGTTTCAATGACAAAATGAACCTCTGTCCTAAGGTTGAAATTCTGGAAAGGTGGGATTGCTCAGGGACCTCATTCTGTGGGCTTGTCTTCTCTGTAAAGATGATGGAGTCAGACCAGATGACCTCCTAGGGCCTCTCCGGTTCTAAATCTACGATCCCAAGAACCACCTTGAAGGGTCTGATCTCCTTGCACAGACCATTGTTCCTCTCTCCAGTCCCCAGACAGATGGGAATGTCCAAGCATGACGCAAGCTCTTGGGCCCTGGGGGACTGACAGCAGGCGGGGCTGAAGCAGGGATTGAGGTTGGAGGATCCGGTATCGAAGAGGACAGTGAACTCTTGTGGGGGTTCCCGATACCGATGGTTCCAAAGTACGCGTCTGCCAGACCAGGACAAAGGGCGGTTACAGTGGAGGCTCACCAGCCCTTTCTTCTTTATGGCACCGGGCACACCACCTAGTCCTCACTCAAATGTGTCTTGTGCCATCCCACCACCTTTGCTTCCGCCATCCCATCCTCCCCAAATGCCCTCCCAGATTCTCTGTCCAAATTCTACCCACTGTACAAGGCTCAGCTTAGGTCTCTCCCTCTCCACGAGCCTTCCTTGTCCCTTCCAACACCCAGAGAGCATTCGCTGCTGTGAGTGCATAGCAGCCATGATCCAATTAACCATTAACTGCCTCCCAGTATCTCATACTGTTAGAAAGTTTTTGTATTTGTATTCCATCTTCCCAATAGGGCCTGCCCTCAGGGAGCTTGCCTTCTACTCGAGGTGATCACATTAGTTCAGCTACTCATTTGGGTAAGACTGAGAAGGCCGAGTACATGGTTCAAGTCTCTGAATTCCTCTTTTGGGCTTTTAAAGATCTTCATGACCTGACTCTCCTATTTTTCCAAACTTCTTTACAACTTATTAACCTCTGGTAGTCCCTGCCATCTTGGTGATTTTGCACAACACACTCCATCACCAGGCACCTTCACTGATCCCCCCTCCAGGCCTGGAGTTTTCTCCCTGCCTGTCTCTGTCTCCTGATTTCCCTGGCTTCCTTCAAGCCTCAGCTACAAGAAGCCTTTCCTCATCTTCCTCGATGGCTGTGCCTTCGCTCAATTTTCACTTTGTCCTCTAGAGAGTTTGTTTGTGCCTTGTCTCTTCCATGACATTGTGAGTGTCTCTAGGACAGGGACTGGCTTTTGCCTTTATTTGTATCCCTGGTGCTTAGCACGGTGCCTGGCATTCATTCATTTGTTCAATAAACATTTATTAAGGGCTCAGTAAAATGCTTATTGACTTGACTGACCCGACTCCCTATAAAAAGAAAACAAATCACCAGAGAAACACAGCCTTAGGCTCAGGGCCTTATACACTGGGGGCAAGTCCAGGGTTGCCCGCTGTTTCCGGCCACTAATATCCTAATTCTAACGCCAGCCTTGGGGGCCCACTCCTCTCACTACCCAACACCCCAGCTGGGGCGAGGCTCCAAAACTGGTCCTTCCAACTAACTCAGGTCCGTGTAGTTGGCCAGGGCTTCTCTAGATTCTTCAGTGGCTATAAAGTTGGAAAAGATTCCGTGGGTGTCTCTTCAGGAAATCCTTCAGCAGCTCCTGTTCTCAGGCGTTCTGCCTTAGAGACTTCCCTTTCTTAAAGGGAATCCTTTAGGGTTGGAAAAGATGTCAAGAAAGGACGAGAAATAGTCCGGGGGCTACTCAGACCATCCAATAAAGGACACCCATAACTGGGGAATTTATACTCCACTCTGGACCTTCCAAAGCCGTTCATTGTCTCCCTCTCAACAACAGTCCAAGGAGGCGAGAATAATAATCAGTGAATAAGCATAGAAAGCACTCTCTAGACCTTATCTTTCGTGAAGTCCACAAGCGCCCTCTGAGACTGGTCCTATTAGTGTTTTTATGCCCACTTTATAGATGAGGAAACTAAGGCCCTGGGTGGTCACTGGAAGGGATCCCGGGGAGCCCACAATTTCACAGATGAGGGGAGCAGCTTACGATTTTAACTAGTTATCCTTGCTTGCTAACTATCAAGCTCAAGGGTCATGCTATGGAAGGAAAGCAAATGCCATCAGTACATTCTCAATTTTGGCACCTTGTGGTAAAGCGTGAGCTGTCCCAGCCTAGCTACAGCTGGGAGAGTTTAGGAGAGTTCAGAAGGAAAGAGCTCACCTGACAAGGCCTTCGGAGATGACCACCAGCCGCAGAAAGAAGAGGCCTGTACCCCAACCCCTTGGGAAAAGCAAGGTGAAGCAAGAAGCCCCTGCAGCTGGCTCAAAGCTGCCTTCCATATATACTGCTAACTGGGATTTAATCAAAGTCAGGAATAGAAGTAGAGGGTGGGGAACCAAAAGCATGTATTGAGTTCAAGTAAGGAGAAAAGTGGTGGGATGTCCTCTTCTGGCCATGGAAGGAGGCAGCTCTCCAGCATCAAGGGCAGGGTGGTTTTTCATGGGATGCCAATTCCTGGTGGGGGCTCAGAGCTAAGTATTACATATCATTCTTCCCACTTGCCTTACCTTACCTGTTTCTTACAAGGGGCTTGGACGTCCAGGTTCCACAGGCTCTCAGAGGAGACTTGGTTTACAAACTTAGAGCCCAAGACTCATTTTTCAAGAAAAGAGACTTAGGCAAAGAATATCTTTGAGGTGGCACGGCCAGGCAGTGACCAAGCCGTGAAGTAGCCTCAGATCTCCTGGCCCTGCCAGGACTTAGCCTTTTCTAACCAAATTATTGCTCTTTGGGGTCTAAGAAAGGAAATAATTCAATTCAATAGCATTAGTGGGCCTACTCTGTACTTGGTGTTGGGAGGTATGGAGTCCAGGGGAAAGAAGAAAAAATTCAGGAGGAAATGGGGGCTAGCCAGGGGTAAAAGGAACAGTATGTGGGAAAGAGTGAACAAAAGACAGACTGGACTGCTAAGCAAGAATGCAGTTTGGTCTACAGACTGAGGCTGGAAGAATGAGAATGAGTGTGTATGTGAGGGGATCCCCCAGTGTACTCCCCAAAGTGCCCCTTCCCTCCAGAACTTTTCCAAGCTTTGTCCTACTGCCAGAGGAAGGGCAAGAAGTTAAGGAACGGGGTCAAGGTGGGGATTGTAGGAGGGAAAGAAAACAAGTGAATAACTTGATGATTTGTAATGGTGGAATGTCATCCAATGTATCTGTGGGCTCATTCATGTGACGCTCCCTCCAGTGATACATGGACTTGCTTTGGGTTTCTTGCAAGTCTTTTCAGGCTCTGCAGCCACTTCAGGATGGTCTAGCTTCCAGCTTTGAGAGAGGAGATGGAAGATGCCAAAGAATAAAACTGTGCCATGAGAGAAGTGGGCAGTCTCCATCAAGTTCCCAGTCTCATCTTGCTACACTAGAGACTTTGGGGGAATTTCCCTTTGGGCGAGATCTGGGGCTCTCTTTTTGGATGAGCTGTTACCTCGATCCCAGTGGGAGAGCTCCTTCACTCTGTGTTGGCTGGCATATATTCTCCTGTGTATACTTCCTTTGATTTTTATTTTACTATTGACTTAGACAACTGGATTTCTTTGATATTGATTTTTTGTGTTAGTTATGGAACTAATTATTTGGTAGAAGGGGAGTCAAGTCTTGGATATAAAGCCTGGACCTTCCTTTCTCCCAGTTAGTGAGCAGTGATCAAAAATTTAGCTTGAGCCAAAAAAGCACATCCCTAGACTAATAATATTTAAGGGAGCAGATAGATTTAATTCTAGCCTGCTTCTCTCTCTCTCTCTCTCTCTCTCTGTCTCTCTCTCTCTCTCTCTCTCTCTCTCTCTCTCTCTCTCTCTCTCTCTCTCTCTCTGTCTCTCTCTCTCTCTCTCTCTCTCTCTCTCTCTCTCTCTCTCTGTCTCTCTCTCTCTGTCTCTCTCTCTCTCTCTGTCTCTCTCTCCTCTGTCTGTCTGTCTCCCTGCCTCTGCCTTTGTCTCTGTCTCTATCTCTCTCTCTGTCTCTGTCTCTCTCTCAGGGGCCAAGGTTCTGGGTCCAACCTCCTTCTCCTGCTTATCCTGGAAGGAAATAAAGTCTCCCTTAGAGAAAGGTGGGGGAAGACGAGGCTAGGGATGTCTAACTACCTCCCTTCGAACCACACAATGACATCCCCATGGTCCATGCTCACTATAGACAATAAGAAGTATTTATACAGCAAAAGTTGACAAAATGCTTCAAATATGTTGTCTCATTTGATCCTTACAACAAACCTGGGAGTCAGATGCTATTATTATCACCCCCATTTTAGAGAAGAGGAAACTGAGGCCAAGATAAAAAATTTGCCCTAGATCACATAGATAGTCTGAGGTGGGATTAGAACACAGATCTTCCTAACTCAGGTCCATCACTCTATCTATTGCACTATTTAACCATTGAAATGATAGAAGGAATTAAATATTTTAACCTAGAGAAAAAGACAGAGTCTGAAGACAAAGACCTCAATTCCTTAAAAGATTGCCATCTGGATGAGGTATTAGACTCATTCTTGTCTTCAAGTCAGGGGACAGCCACCTGTTGGGCAAGCCATAGAGAGAACTCTTGATCTGTTATCTAGATGGTAGTTTCAAGTTCTAGAGGTGTGGAGCCCCTCACTGGGGAAGGGGAAAGTGGATGTCCTTCAGGGTCCTCTGCCCTCTGCCACATTATAGCCCTGAAGCCTGCTAACCTGATGGCACTGGTCCAAGCCTGATTTGTTTGAATACTCTCGACCTTATCACAGCCCACATTAGGTGTTCCTCAAGTCCAATGAGAACACAAATTCCTAAGAGGTTTACAATAACCCTGCTAACATCAAAGCCAGCAGAGATTGACTTTTAGGTGAACAGCCTGGAGGTCACCAGTTTAATTACACTGGTCATTATTGTCCAGTCTGTCTTGGCTGAGGGTCAAGAATTCTATGAGGGGTCAAACAATTCCCCTAATCACAGGTCTGTGGGCTGGGAGCTCTTCTGAGGTGGGGGGGGGCCTCTTGGTCATTGTTATCAGCAAGAATGTTCTCTCCAGGTACACAGTAGCAGCCACCTCTGTCCCTCCTTACTCCAGGAAAAGATTCAGAGAGGTACAGTAAAAAATGGCGCTAGCCCTGGAGTTTACCTCCCCCTCTGCTGATAACAACCTCTGTGACCTAGGGCTTAGACCAGAAAGCCAGCGAGGTCCCTCCTGGCTCGCCTATAGAAGGAGATGCTCTGATCTCCTGCATCTTTCACATCTCGAGTGTATCAGCAATGCCATATTCACAATGCCTATAGAGATTACAAATATGCTGATATAATTATCCATCACAAAATACATCAGGTTTGCCATTTGGGGAAATAAACTAGAAAATTTATTAAGATACCAAAAGACTGAGTCCCAAAACCAGAAAGTGAAAGCCATCAGAGTAGTTATGACATTGGCACAGGTAGATAAAGTAGAAAGCACCCACATTTTCAAGCCCTCAAAACAGAACAGGCTACCTCAGGCAAAGGTCCTCCTCTCCCCACTCACAGCAACCACCCAGCGCGCTCCCAGCAGCTCTGGCCTCTGGCAGTGCTCAGCAGAAAGTCCTGCTCCCAGCAGCTCCGGCTGCTGGCAGTGCTCAGCCGGAGTCCTAACTAAAAAAAAAAAGGCAACTGCCGCCAACTGCCAACCGCAGGACCGTTAGCTCGACTTTTTTTTTTTTCTTGCTCTGCTATGTCAGCACGTCCATGGGGCATGGGAGATCTTTAAATCCCATAACCCTTACATTCGGCCCCAAGATCTTTCATGTCCCTTACTTGGCAAAAATACAGTAGGAATAACTGGTGTCAACAAAATTTCACAACAATATAACAAGAATAGCACACAATAAACACAAAAAAAACATATTTTAGGGTGGGGCTTGAGCACAAGCTCCCCATCATTCCCCCCACCCCAAACAAATGGGGCCCCCAAATCTTGTGGTAAGGGGTGAAGATCTCTTCTTCTATGGCTACTTGCTGCTGAAATCGGATGTAGAGCTGTCCCTGTCCTTAGGGGTCCCATTTGAGAGGTCAGTTCTTAATATGCTTGATGCCAGGTCCAAGGATGACACATCACAGTTGCAGACAGGGGGTGACATCCAGCTTAAGCTATCAGGCATCTACAGATGGAGGGTACCAAGCCTGTGGAAACAAATCTAACAAACAAGGTGAACAAACAAAAAATCAAGAACAATAACCAGACTATTGTAGCCTCACTCACGGTAGAATAAATGATTTAAGGGTACAATTTTGTAATCATCTTCTCCAGAATAAACAATAGTTACAGTGTTATCCTTCCCATATGCTATAATCTCTGCAGCCTTTGGAACATCATCTGGCTTCCGTTTTACCCATACTTTAGCTCCTGATTTTATTCTATCAGTAGAACCAAATCGTTCAGTTCCTGTGACAGTTATTTTGGAAGGAGGGTCAGTTTTTACAAGTGGCATTGTTTTACAAGGAACGATAATCACTTGAACTATCCTATCATTCTTGTGAATCTGTATGGGCCCTTCACCTAAATTCTGGAATGTTACAACAATTTCTCCTTGATAATTAGAATCTATTACTCCAGCCAATACATGTATTCCTTGAGCTGCTAATCCTGATTTGGGTAAAATCTGTCCAAAGTGATTTTTAGGGATTCTTATGCATATCCCAGTGGAAATTTTTCTTACTTCTTTCCTGTCCAACCAAAAGTCCTCTAAACAATGTAAATCATACCCCACCGAACCAGGTGGTCCTGGGTACGGTGCTGGGACATCTGGCCTCAAGGTCCAATACTCAATATTTGGGATCTTGTGTGTTTGTTGTTTTCTAATTGCAGATTGGGGGTCATCATTCTGGCTAGAGGTGTACTTCCTCCCAATGGTCGATTATTCAAATTACGCAAAGCCATGAACAAATTATCCTTCCAATGTTGATATGAATTATTGGAACTTAACTTCCTCAACTGTTCTTTCAGTAATCCATTCATTCTTTCAATTAACCCAGATGCTTCTGGATAATATGGAATATGATATATCCATTCTATATTGTTTAGTATACAATACTTCTTCATTTCATTGCCTTTGAAATGTGACCCATTGTCACTTTGAATCTGCATTGGGGTTCCATAATATAGACTTATGAGATCTAGGGTTTTACAAGTGTTTTTCTGGGTTGCATTCTTATAAGGACAAGCTACTAGTACACCTGAATAGGTATCAACACAAGTACATATAAATCTGCATCCTTTATCCAGTGGTAGTGGACCAATATAATCTATTTGCCAGATTTGGGCTGGGACTTTTCCTCTTGCTATCTCTCCAGTTACTACCCGAGGAACAGTTCGCTCCTTTTCCAATTGACATATATGACATTCTTCTGCTATCTGTTTTAACAGTGAATGAGAGATACTAATACCTCGATCTTGTGCCCACTGGTGTGTGGCCTGGACCCCCAAATGGCCTGCCGTTTGGTGGACCCATTTTGCTAATACCGGATCATCAGTTGTTGTCGAAGTAGGAACAATACGTTCAGTAGCAATCTTTGCCAGTCGATCAGCATGAGCATTGTACTCACGTTCTGGTGTGGTGGGGGCCACGTGAGCATCTACATGAAAAACTGACAAGTCAGCGACCAAAGACATGTTCCAGATATCTTCCCATAATTCTTTGCCCCAGACTTGTTTACCATGAATTTCCCAATTTTCATTTTTCCACATGGGCATCCATGTAGCTAACCCATTAGCTACCGCCCATGAATCAGTGAATATATGACACTGTCCTCCTTGTTCTATTTTGATGGCTTGATATACTGCCATAAGTTCAGCATATTGGCTACTTGCACCTATCCCAGTACTTTCCAAAGTCCTTCTAGTACATGGGTTATAGGCCACTGCTTTCCAATGTCTTTTTTGCCCCAAATATTTTGCTGTCCCATCAGTAAACCATGCATGTCTCTTTTGTTCCTCAGTTAATACATCATATCCCTCATTCCATTTTACAGTGGACTGTACCAACTGTTGCTTTGGCTCAGGGGGTGTGTCATTCCTCTCAATTTCTATGTTTGCTATAGATTCATGCAGAGCAGAGACTCCGCTTTTGCCTGTTTTCGCTCTATTTTGAATATACCACTTCCATTTGATTATACTAGCCTCTTGGGCATGTCCAATTCTGTGAGAAGCTGGGGTACTCATTACCCAGGTCATAATTGGGATTCCAGGTCTTAATATCACTTCATGGCCCACAGTCAGTTGTTCAGTCTCCACCAAAGCCCAATATGCAGCTAACAACTGCTTTTCAAAAGGTGTGTACTGGACTCCAGATGAAGGGAGTTTCCTACACCAAAATCCCAAAGGTACATTTCGGCTTCATTGTTTTTGCCATAAGCTCCAGTTTGCATAATCATCTTGTACAGTCACTTGAAATTCCACTGGACCATTTTGCATGGGCCACAAATCTAGGGCCAATTGTATGGCAGCCTTGGCTTCTTCAGAAGCTTTACTCTGGTCAAGTCCCTAATCGAATTCATATTTCTTCCGTGTGGCTCTATATAAAGGTTTTAAAATCTGTCCCAAATGTGGAATGTGGTGCCTCCAGTATCCAAACAATCCTATGAACTTTTGGGCCTCCTTCTTATTGGTAGGGGTAGGAAAATCCTGAATCTTTTGTCGGGCTTGAGGAAGAATCTCCCTTAGCCCCTTGTTCCATTGTATACCCAAAAACTTCACATTCTGAGCTGGTCCTTGAACCTTTGCAGGGTTAATTTCCCACCCTTTACTTTTCATATGCTCAATTAGAAGGGTCAAACTCCTTTCCACTACTTTCGCATCTTTTCCCTGTATCATGATATCATCAATGTAGTGGGTAAGCTGTACACCAGGTAGCTTTAATTCATCCAACTGTTCAGCCACAATCCTGTGACAAATAGTGGGGCTATGTATGTACCCTTGTGGCAAGCGAGTGAAAGTGTATTGTCTACCCTGCCAAGTGAAAGCGAAGTGGTCCCATTGTTTAGGGTCTATTGGGATGGTGAAGAAGGCATTTGCCAAGTCAATAACTGCGTACCAAGTCCCATCATATTTCTGGATCCTTTCTATTAAGGTGATGGTATCTGGAACAGCAGCATACAAAGAAGGAGTCACCTTATTCAACTGTCTATAATCCACAGTCATTCTCCACGTCCCATCTGATTTTCTTACTGGCCAGACAGGATTATTCCATCTTGTGGTTGTAGGGACTAACACTCCTGCTTCAACATATTCCTTTATAGTAGTGGCAATTTCATCTTGCCCACCTGGCACACGATACTGTTTTAAAGTAATTACTTCAGAAGGTTCAGGTAAAGTGATTGGGTCCATTTTTAGTTTTCCTACTAAAACTGTATTAATTACTATCTTCCTCACAACAAATTGGTATCTTCCTTCAGGTAAATTCAGAGTCATGCCTCTCAACACATCTATTCCAATGATGTATTCAGGAATGGGTACAACAACCACAGTATATTCCTTCTTAGGTAACTGCCCAATTTTCATTGTTATTTTAACCTGTCTGGCTGATATTTCAGTGTCTCCAAGACCTGTGATGGTAATAGGAGTTCCATGTTTAAACTTATCAGGGTTTCCATAGATAAGTGTGGCCTCAGCCCCAGTATCAATCAGTGCCCTAGTCACAGTAGTTGATCCATTCTTCCAATATATTGTTAAACCAATATGGGGTCTGCAATCTCTTCTGCATATTTCTTTTATCTGGGCTGGGGCTTGGCCTCTCTCCTATTCCCCCTGAAGGTGGGGCAAACTTGGATACAAAGATTCAGATTCAGAAATACCTGCGGGGGTGGTTCCTGCTTCCCTGTTCATTCTAATGCTAAGTACCTTTTCTTGGTACAGCTTATGCAGCTCTTCAGTTGGAATACCATCTATTCTTCTAAAGTCCACCCCAGCTCTTAATAGAGCAGTAAACAGTTCCCTTCTTGTGGGTCTATTTTGTCTCTGAATCCTCTGGCTGTTTACTCTTCTCTCTCGAGGAAATTTGTCTTTTTCCCATTCCCCTAAATCGCTTAATTGTGAAATCTTATCCAGCACCTCTGAAAGAGGGTGCCCTATTTCTCCAATTAAAAGAGTCAGAATTAGGTGCTTATATGCAGGAGGAGCCGTCTTCACTATGATATTTCTATGAGGAACTCCTAGGGGGGTATCATAATATGCATTTGCATCTCCAATCAGGATAGCAGTTTTCATTACCTCCTCCTTTAGTTTTCTCATACAGTCTCTAAGTGAGTACCAGGGTCTGTCTCCCCTAGGCCACATAGATTCAGTTGGATATTGCTTTTTGCAACCTTCTGCAGCTAAAGCTAGAAGATTCGTTTTGTTATTTCCTCCTTGCATATGGTGATCCCTAAAAGCCTGGTGTACAAAAGGATTCTGACTGATACTTATGAATTTTAAACAGTCCTCATTGTCCAGTGTTATTCCTCCTGCGCCTTCATCAGTGATTCTTACTATCCAAGACACTAAAGACTCCCCCATTCTTTGGGTAAATCTACTCAATATATCAGTGATCTCCTGTTGAGTGAAATCCTCAATTATCTCCCTGGACTCTGTTTTGCCTCGGTGGTTCTCCTGCCTTCTACTTCGTATGGGGAGAGCTTCTACATTAGGAGACTCCTCATCTAACCTTGTTCCATTCTCCTCACACACATTCTCCTGGAAGCTGTCAGGGCAACTCTGCCCAGCCTGTACAAAAGCTGCATGCACATTCGTTCTGCTAGTTTTTTGCTTCCTTTTAGCTACATGAACAGTAGCTTGCTCCTGGACCACATGGGTCCCTCCAGTTTGCTCTTCTGAGTGCTGTGACACAGAAGAATCCTCAGGCAAACCAGCTGACTCCCTAGCCATCCTAGCTCTTTCCTTCAGCAGCTTATCCCTACTTTTACACATAAGGCGATAACTTGTTAGCAGCACCCAGCCTCTCCTGCACACTCCTGCCAGTTCTTTGCCTGGTTCTATGGGTATTGCTTTCAAACATCTTTCCAAATCTCCAGGTTCTCCCTCTCTTAGTCTTGGTTCCCAGTTTTCACAGGGCCCTGTGCTTTTAGCCCATTCTCTGGCTAGAGAGGAATAAGGCAAATCCTCCCATCCTGGAATAGCCATTTCTCCCTCTAAAGCCCCACTGCTTCCAAATAGAGGCCTGACATTTTGTGATCCCATCCTCGTTGCCAAATGTATCAGCAATGCCATATTCACAATGCCTATAGAGATTACAAATATGCTGATATAATTATCCATCACAAAATACGTCAGGTTTGCCATTTGGGGAAATAAACTAGAAAATTTATTAAGATACCAAAAGACTGAGTCCCAAAACCAGAAAGTGAAAGCCATCAGAGTAGTTAAAAAATAGGGACTTCTATGTCAACTAAGTCTGATGATTTTCTCCTCTGACTTACTCATTCACTGGTTTGTCCTGCTATCTGCTCTCCCTCAAATATCCTGCATCGGGTCGTTAGACGTGGAGCTGGGAGGACCTGAGAAATCAGACCACGTTTTGGAGATGAAGACACTGATCAGGGACATGGCTCGGCAGAGCCAGAATTTAAACCCAGCTCCACTCCATCAACCTGTCTTCTCCCCCATCTCCTGATGACATCCCAGTCAGTCTTCCAGGAGAGATTCACCTGCCTCCTCCAGGAAGTCTTTCCTGATCAGCCAAATGGAAGGAACCTCTCAGTCTCTGTCTCTGTCTCCCATCTCTTTGTGTCTCTCTGTCTCTGTTGTTCTTCCTCCTTCCTCCCTCCTCCCCCCTTCCCTCTTTCCCTCTCCTCCCCAATCTCTACCTCTCTGTCTCTATCTCCTATCTCTCTTTGTCTCTCTTTGTTGTTCCTCCTTCCTCCCTCCTCCCCCCTTCCCTCTTTCTCTCTCCTCCCCAATCTCTATCTCTCTGTCTCTCCATCTCTGTCTCTGTCTGTCTCTTTCTCATTTGTTATTTTGGTACCATAGTCTCCTCTCATTCTAGTTTGACCCATATTTAGCTGTGAGCTCCTTCAAGCAGGGCCAGCCCCTGCCATGTGGCACTGAACATAAGTAAGCCCTTAATGTTGATTAAATGGACCAGTGACTCAGGAGATGAAAGGATGCTCAGATGAAGGAACATGGGAGTTCAGAGGCAACATGGCAGCTTTCCCTGGAGAGGCTGCCGGCGGGCTGCCAGGGGACAGGGCTGTGCCAAGGCTGGGGTCCAGAGCCCTGGGCTCACAGAATCATTGATCTAGCCCTGGTGGGAGCTCAGAAGCCAACCGGGCTTCTGCTCTGGAGCAGGATGGAGGCCAAGGAGGGTTGTCACCGGCACTCATCAGCTCCATACCCATGCCACTCTGGCGCTGCTCCCCCTCAGGCTCTGTTTTGCAGCCCCCATCTTATCAAACCTTTACCACTCATGCACTAACATCACTCCACAATGCAAGTCAATCGGACACATATTTATTACACTCTTAGTGAATAGTGAAATCTTAGTGAAATCACATAGATGAATTCACTGCAAGGCACAGAGTTAGGGATACAAAGATAAAGTGCCCCTCAGGCAGCTTACAGTCTTGTGAGAGATCTGCGTGCAGACAGAGAAGATAATTCAATGAGAAAGTACCGATATTTTGGGGAAATAAAGAAAGGCTTCTTGAACAAGATGGCAGCCAGCCTGACCCTTTACTGAAGTTAGGGATTCTGGAAGGAGATGTACAAACACATAGACAGGTGTCAAAATATTTTGGAGACGCCCTGTTTTCCAGAGCTAAGACCTAACAAGCAGGTGGTGCCCTGAGCATGGCATAACAATGATCCTTTGCACTCAGGATGATGTCACCCTTTGGCGAAGTGTATTGCTTGGACCAGCACCAGGTGTTCACTGAGGGATTTAGTTTCCCCTATTTCTCCAGGCCATCCATCACATGTTCACAATCACTGACAGGTACTGTACTCCTGTTACTGTCACAGAGCTCTGGTTCTGTACCTGGCAGGGTGGCCACAACTCCCAAGACAATGATTTTTCCCAAGGGACCCAAAAATGCCCACATTGGCCTGAGAAATGCCAACCATGAGAACGATCTCAAGATCTAAGAATGATTGTGTTGTGGCCATCCCCTTTCATGTACGTAAGTGGCCCCAGCCTTAAGCCCTCCTTCTTAGGAGGGGGGCTTCCATATGCATACGTCATTTTCCTCACTCTGAAATTAATTAAACCTCTGTTTGCATCCTGACTCTCCTGCCTCTAGCCTCCTCTGTTTGTTTGACTCTGGCCACCCACGGGTTAGAGGCAGGTTCTGATCCAGTTGACACAGGCTAACTGGAAGTGATCAACAGAGGGAAGGCTCTAGAACTAAGAGAACTTGGGGAAAGCTTCCTGTAAAAGATGGGATTTTAGCTAAGACTTAAAGGAAGCCAGCAGGCAGGATGAGGAGGGAGAGCATTCCAGGCATGGGAGACAGTCAGAAAAAATGCTCAGAATTGGAAGCAACTCCAAGGGTGTTGTTCTAGGAACAGCAAAGGGGCCAGTGGCACTGAATTAAAGAGCCTGAAATTTCCTGAATGCATTCCAGGAATGTGGACCAGGCCATTCAAAAGCATGGCAAGGGATGGCCAGTTTGACTGGCCTGGAGGTATGGAGCGAATGAAACTCAAGGATCACAAAATTCTGATAATTCCCTATGCCAAGGAGGGGAAGTGAATACTATTCCACTGGAGTGCAAAGTCTGGCAAATCCTCAAGTATTATTCCAGAGTGAAATGGATAGATGCCTCTTGTCTGAGGCTCATCTCCAGATTGGGTGCAGGATAATGAATTTTGGAGACATGGGAACTCTGGAGGACCAGCTACCAAATAGCAGAGGGGTTATTGTCTCTATAAGTATGCACATAGATGAATTCACTGATTCCTTAGAATACTGAAATATGAGCAAGGCTCTCCCCTAAGCCTTGGGTATATGAGTAGGACACAGACCTTGTAGCCAATGAATTCATAATACGACAGTGTAACATAATCTACGTTGCACTGTTTTTTTAATTTATCTTGTTAAACATCCCCCAATGATATTTTCATCTGGTTGAGAGCTGCCCCAGAGTCTGACACCTCTGAAATCCAATCTCCTTATTTTGTAGAGGAGGAAAGTGAGGTCCAGAGAAATACAAGGTCATACAATTACAGTAAATGACAGAGCTGGGATTTGACCCTAGGTACTTTGCCTGAAAATTCAGCACTTTTTCTGAGTCAAGTTGAATCTAGATTTTTTTTCTCACAATACTTTTTAATATGATTGTAACTCTATTTTCCTAATGTTGAACTATCCTTTTATCTCTGGTACAAATTCAACTTGGTCATAGTGAATAATTTTTTAATACAGTGCTATGATGTTTGGTTTCTCTTTGCTATAACTTTATTTCAAAGTTTTGTATCAGTATTCATTAGCAATATTAATCTACAGCTCTCTTTACTTGTTTTATCCTTCCCTAGTTTGGGTATTAGGTGTAATATCACATAAAAAGAAGTTTATTTCGTGATCCTACTTCTGGAAGTTCATGATGATGTGAGAAAAGGAGAGTCTGTCTTACTACTTCAGTTTATGCCTAGGTATTCTCTGACTGTTTTTTGTTTGATTACTATCTTGGTGAAGAAAAATCCTGTTTGGCTGCTGAGCTGGAGTGACTGAGTAACCAGCTGATTTGATCTCTTTTTCTGGCTTCATCTGAATGAGGAATACAAGTAACTCTGGATGGGAGGATAAAGAGGTCTTGGGTTTTTATCTCCCTACTCCATCTGTCATCTGTCTGCTTTGTACATGGGTGCTGCTGCTCCTTCTGTCCCAGCTGTGGGACCACTTTTTTCTTTCTGGATCTTAGATGAAGGTGTACTAGAATCAGGACCAGCTTGGCTATGACCTTGTGAGCTTTGAAAGATCTCAAAGCAAGCCAGGGCAGATTCAGGAACTGGAGTTCACTCCAGAGTTTGCTGGAAGCCAAGTCCAGTGCACCTGTACAGCCCTGTTTGACCTGTTTGACCCAGCCTAGCAGGGGATTGACACCGAAATCTCCATGTCCTACAGCAAGGGAGTAACTTTTTCTGTGGCTAAGTCACATCTAGAAGTGAAGCTGATTGGGTAAAATGTTTGTAGCGACTGCTTTGAGTTTGGGGCCAGCTTGAATTGGCTTGTGGGATGATTGTTAAATTTTCATGGAAACCCATTTACACTTCTAAAATTGTCAAGAGCTACAACTCTCTACAGTCTGGCTTCTGACCTCATCGTTCAACTGAAACTATCTCCACAGTGCTAATAATCTCTTAATTGTCAAACCTGAATCTTCATCCTTCTTGATTTCTCAGAAGCCTTTATCACTGAAAATCACCATCTTCCTTGATACTGTCCTCTCTATGTTTTTACTATACTGCTCTCTGCTGGGTCTCCTCCTACCTCTCTGGCCATTCCATCTCTGTTTCTTTTGGTGGATCCTCCTCCAGGTCATTCCTGCTAACTGTGGGTGTCTGACAGGCCTTTGTCCTGGATCTTTTTCTCTCCTTTAATGCTATTCCACTTGGTGAAATATGGATTCTATGGATTCAGGGATCCTCTCTGTGATGATTAGATTCTCCCTTTTACTTACCCAGTCCCAGCCACTGACCCGCAGCCTGGCATCTAGTGCTGACTGTCCTGTGGACATCTTAGATGTGACATGTCCCGAATGGAGCTCATTATTTTCTTCTACCCTCACTTTCCCATCCCCCAAACTTCCCTCGGACTCCTGAGGGCACCACCATCCCCCCAGTTACTCAGGTTCACAGCCTGGATGTCATTTTGACTCCTCCCTCTTTCCCACCACCTTCTCCTTATTTTTAATCTGTTGCCAAAGCCTGGTGATTTTCCCTTTGCCGCATCTCTTGAAGTGCCCTCTTTTATACCCTGATAACAGCACCACTCTGCTACAAAGCTCCTCAAGTCTGGATAATTGAAGTGGCCTGCTGACTGGTCCACAAGCTTCTCACCACTCAGCTGTCAAAGTGATGTCCTTAAAGTACATGCCTGACCAGGTACCCCCCCCCCCCAGGCAATAAATATGAGGAGCTCTCGGTCACTTCCAGGAGCAAATGGAACATCTTGTTTTTGACATTCAAAGCCCTTCACGAGCTACTTCCCTCTCCTCTGCCCCCCTACACCTTTCCAGCCTTCTTTCACCTGCCCTCAGCGCATATGCCTTTGGTCCAGTGACACTGGTTTCCTTGCTAATCCTGCACAAGACACTCCAACGCCGGTGTCCTCTCTCTCGTGCCCAGATCTCTCTCCCTCTTCATTTCACCTCCTAGCTTCCTGGTTTCTCTCAAGTGTCAGCTTAGACTTTACTGTTTATGAGAAGTCTTTCCTGATCTTAATATTAGTCCCATCCCTCTGTTGGCTCTTTCCAGTATCTCTTGTATATAACTTGTCTGTACATAATTGTTTGCATATTGTCTCCCCATTAGAACTGTGAGGTCCCTGAGGGATTGTCTTTGGCCTTTATTTGTGACCTGGCACGTATTGACTGATTGGTGCCTCGAGTTCATGGGGAATGTTTTTGTACTTTGGTTCTTGCACTATCTTCTATGCAAATATCCCCTTGTGAAATCTACTTGAAGTGAATTGGCTAAATGTTATTGTGGCCCTGCTTTCTGGGTCAATCAATGATACAGGTTAGATACCAACCATAACTGGTGACTGGTACTGGGGAGAACATACCAGAATGGGTGTTGAGATGACGGCATCAGCAAAGCCCCATCTCTCCTCAGAGGTGCTCCCAGACCCTTCAGGGGGAGCTCCCCTTAGGAATCCCACTTGCCAGAGTGAGTGTGAATTTGTATAAAGACTCCTAAAGTTTAAGTAAGCCACAACTGGTGGGTTTTTTAAATAGCTGATAAAATTCACCTGTGGACATTTTTCTCTTCTTGTCTCTTTTCTCTTCTCATCTTTTCTCTCCTCTCCTTTTTCTCTTCTTCTCTTTTCTTCTTTCCTTTCCTCTCCTCTCATTTCTTTTCTTTTCTCCTTTTCTTTTCTTTCCTCTCCTCTCATTTCTTTTCTCTTCTTTTCTTCTTTCCTTTTTTTCTTTCTTTATTTTTCTTTCCTTTTCTCTTCTTCCAGATTGTTGATTTCATCCACGGAGGGAATTCTGGTGAGGAACTTTCTTTAGCAATGCAGGGTGGTTCCTGACCTACATCTTACAGCCTTGAAGAGGTAGCATGGGACCTGAGATGTCTAATAGCCTCCCAGGGTCATGCAACCAGCATGTGGCAGGGGTGAGCCTTGAACCTGTCTTCCTGATTTGGAGGCTCCCAATTGCTGGACCAGTCACTCTGACACTTGTCACTGTGGGCAGAAAGCACGGTTCCTGTTTGAGACATTTTAGATGAATTTGTATGCTTTCTACAAGATTGTGGTAGCGGGACTTTCCTCACCAGGAGTCACCTCTGCCAATGAAGTAACAGGTCTAGGGCCTCACCTGTAGAGCAGGGAAGGACCTTAAGCACCATGTAATCTTGACTCCTCACCGGCTTTGTGCTTCCTGTCATGGTGGGGACTGGGAATGAACCAGGGTAGATTGTCATGGTCTAGGTCCCCAGAAGAGACAGCTGAGTGGCTCAGTGGATAGAGCTCTGGGCCTGGAGTCAGGACACTTCCTAGCTGTGTGACCCTGGGCAAGTCACTTGACATTTGTTTGCCTTAATCCTTGGAGAAGGAAGTGGCAAACCACTCCAGTATCTTTGCCAAGAAAACTCTATGGACAGTATGTCCACAGGGTCATGAAGAGTCTGACATGAGGGAGTGACTAAACAACAACAGCAGGGACCCAGAAGCCTAAGCTGCCATTGGCTACATGGGTGACGTTCCCGCGGCACTCAGTGTGACCACATGCTGGAGGAGCTCCTGTCTCCTGCCAGTGCCTGTAGCTGATAAACCATATCCAGGAACAGGAACCTGTGCTGGTTCGCGCTAAGGGGGATACAGAAGAAAAGCCAGCAGATTCCCAGAGGACCCGGGTTCAAATACTGGCTCCGCTGCCCATGATGGCTGTGACCTTAGCCAAGTCCCTTGGAGAGGCAGCCTGGCAGTGAGAGAAGGGCATGTGAAATCAGGAGAGAACTTGGTGCTCTGACCCTTCTCAGCTGCCTAACACGGAGCAAAGTCCTCCAGTTTTCTGAGCCTTAATTTCCTCATCTGAAATGATAAGACTCTAACTTGTAGAACAGGGGAGAAATCACTGGTCTGGACCCCGACCAATAATTCCTGCAATTCCGTGTGAGAGTCAAATGTGCATTAAATGCTTTGGAGTCTTAATGGCCGACTGAGCTTGAAAAGCATTTCACATGTTATCATGGGATCAGAACCTTATAGTTGGAAGGGCTCTTACAGGCAAGGCAAGAAGCATTTATGGAGCAGTGACTGTACCATGCACTTACAAGCAAAAGGAAAGACAGTTCCTGCCTCTGAGGACCTTACATTCAATGTGGGAAGACAACTTAAAAATAACGTTAACAACTAACCTGTCAGGCACCGGGGTGGGGGTGGGAGGGGTGCATGGGGGCACAGTGACAAAGTTCCAAAAATCAGAGGTAGAGCTGGGAGATAGATGAAAATGGGCAGCCAGACCCCTTCCAAAATGGCAGATGCCACTGGGCAACAGCCAAAGGAGACTGGCATGGCCGAGGGATGCTCCAGGGAGGGGGGGGGGCTGAGGAAAGATCCAGGCTGATTCAGCAGCTGAGGCACAGTAACAATGCTCCTGAGGGGAATAAAGAGGCCATCTAGTCTGGCTCTCCCCACTTTCCTGATGGGGAAGCTGAGACCTAGGAGGTCAGGTGACTTGCCCCAGGTCACAGTGGTTGAAGGGCTGGGATTTGAACACAGGTCATCTGACATGAACTCCTTCTGCTTCTTCCACAATGCCTATTACATACTAGGCACTTAAACAGCATTTACTGATTGACTGATTCCCAGTCCAAGTCACTTTCCACTGTACCAGGCCCCATTTGTCCTACCCAAGAACCGTGGGAGATGAGTGTTGCAGGTAAGCAAAATCAGCCAGTATTAATCCAGAACACTAAGGTTTGTGAAGTGCTTTACACTTCTGATCCTCAGAACAACCTTGTGAGGTAGGTGTTATTGTCATTCCCATTTTACAGATGAAGAAACTGAGGCTGAGAGAAGTGCAGTGACTTAACAGGGTCAAAGCTATTGAGCCACCAGGCAGGGTTTGAACCCAGTCTTTCTGCCTCAACATGTAAGGACTGGGTGATTGATTTACTCATCTTCCACCCCACTTAAAGTAACTAATAAAATGCCCAACCAACTGATCTCCTAGGCCTCTGACTTAGCTGGAGAAGTCCTTTGAATGTAGTGATGTTGTAACAAGAATCCTCTTTGGACAGGCTGAGGAAACTTGGCCATGCCCCAAGGGTGGTCTATAAATTAGTGTGCTAGAGAACCGGGGCCATTAGAGGCTGACTTTGCATCACACCCCTGAGGAGGATCACCCCTAGGGAAGAAGAGGCTTCTCCACCTTGGCTGGGTCTCCCTCCCTCCCTCCTCTCTCTCTCTTCTTTTCCCGGTGCCCAGCCCATAACCTGACATAATAGGTGCCTAATAAATGCTCCTCAATTGACTATCCAGCCCTAGTTGGGATAATGCTAGTTGATAAACCTTCTGGAATTCCCAGATGTGTTTCCTTTATTTAATAATCATTTGAGTGCTTGTAACATGAGAATGTAAAATGAGTAATGCATTGCACTGCTGTGTATTAGAGGTGCTCAAAGCGTTTTATGTTCTAGACTCTGGAATGCAGTCCGGAGGGCAGGACCCCAAGGACTGATTGTCTTGCTGCTGCAAACACTGTTGCAGCCTAGGTTGGGGGTGGCAGCCCTCTTCTGGGTGTCCAGGAAGTCACTGCGCATTGACAGTCGGCTACTTCTAAGGTCTGCACATGTGTGCGCGTGTGCCCGTATGCACGCGCGCCTAGTAAAGTGTGATGAAAGATGAGGACTTAAGGAAGCGGGCTCCTCTCACCCCTCCCTCTCCCCTCTTGGCTTTCTTACGGCTCCTGTCCATTTCTGTATTGCTCTGGCTTTCCGATTCTTTTGGCTTGATTCAGCCATCCTCTCAACCCCCTTTCTTGGCATTTGGGGAGCCATTCAAGCCGAACCTCCTTTGTAATGATTGTGCCGGACCCCATCCTGACGCAGGAAGGAGAGCCAGGCACTGTGCTGAGCACCTATTTACAATTATTACCTTGTTTGATCCTGGGAAGCAGGTGCTGGTCTTACCCCCATTTCACAGACGAGAAAACTGAGGCGAATGGAGGTTAAGTGACTTGCTCGGGACCACACAGCAGCTAGTAAGCGTCTGAGGCTGGATTTGGCCTTGGATCTTCCTGCCTCCAAGTTCACATTCTGGGTGTACAGAATTTTACACAGGGTACTCTCACGTTAGGCGGGGAGTAGCGGTAGACTTTGCGGACTTCCCGCTTGTCTCTTTCACTGGCCTCACTCATTCGGTATTGAGCGCTCACCAAAGGATGACCATCCGCTCCGCTTATGACCAAGCACCCTGGCTCACAAAGCTTGAGCTTTACGTATAAGTTTATTTAACCAGAAAGTTGCCTCT
>NW_027187239.1:1047273-1049668 GCF_028583685.1 Petaurus breviceps papuanus
ACTGTAGCACGAAATACCCCCCCCCCCGTGGATCTGTCCGTCGATTGATCAGATGTATTAAGTCCATACTATAAGCAGTGCCAGTCACTGAGCTAAGTGCTGGGGATACAGAGAAAGGCGAAAGCAGTCGCTGTCCTCAGGGAGCTGTCGGTCTAATGGGCGGCACCAGCCACTAACACAGACAGCAGATGTGGCGGGCGCATTGTCGAAAGCCCTGCCCTCCTCGTATCCACACGCAGCCATGTATGGGTTCTCCCGGTGCCCGGACCTTGCCCCTCACACCCACGTCCTCACTTCCCACCGCATTTTGTTGGAGTTTCAGGGAGACGCCCCCGCTTCCTCTTCTTCCTCCAGGGCGGCTGGGAGAGGCTGTTCCCATCCCTCCTGAGCGCCTTCTCCTGGATGTCCAGCAGGGAAGGGAGAGGGCAAGAGCCAGTCTAGGCTTCTCTGACTCAGCCCCGATGGACACTCGTGACAAGTCTGTGGGCATTATCGCCTTTGTTTCACAGGCGAGGTCACGGAACCCCCCAAAAAGTGAAGCGAGTGCCTTGCTCATGCTCACTGTAACCACCAGCATTTTCTATCCTATCATTCTGCATGTCGAGGGTCTAGAGATGGGAAGGCCCATTCCCTGCAGGAATCTCTTTCCATTGTCCTCAGTGGTCATCTTCACTCCGCTTGAAGACCTCCAGTGATGGGGAACTCACTACCTTAACAGACAGACCACTAAATATTGAGACACAGCTAATTGTTCAAATCTTGCCTCAGAGAGCTGAAGTTAGCCTCTCCCCCCCTCGACCCAAGATTCTCATGTTACTGTCTGTCGCCATGTTGCATGGGCCAGTAGGAGGCAAGTTCTTTGGGGGCACGTTTTTGTATCTCTGGCTCCTTGCACATAGTAGGGACCTAATGGATTTGCCTAGAATTCGAAGCTTCTGTGCATTGTTTCTGCCCTCTGCGGTCAAGCGGGAGGTGCCTGGTCCCTCCTCTACAGGCCTTAGAAATGAACGAATGCTCCTCCTGCATCCTCGGGTCAGACAGCCCATATCAACTCCTGCCTCCCCTTGAGATGCTCTCCATCTCTGCATGTCTGGTGCAGACCCCGTTATTTACATATCGGCTCCCTCTCTGAGGGCACAGACTGTGCTCATGAAGTCAATGGAAGTATCTCATAAAAGCATGCTGCCTGCAGCCCTGAGCGGCCCTGGGCACACAGTAAGCACTTCATAAATGCTTGCTGCGTGACTGCAGCCAAAGGGTAAATGACTTGCAGAACGACTCATTCTTTCCGTGCCCTCCCCGTTTTACACAGTCAATGCCTGGTACACAGTAGGCGCTTAATAAATGCCTGCTGCCCGGAGGGCTTTGGCCATCGGGGGCGTGGCCGCCGTGACCTGAAGCCCAGATGGTCCCGGCAGTTGCGACAAGCCGGGTGTGGCTGTGGCACGCTGGCAGACACCAGGCTGTGCCCAGCCCAGTGGCCCCTGCAGCGTGGGCCCCGCCCGTAGTCTCGCCCCCGCCCCCGCCCTCGCCCTCCTCCTGGAGTAGAACTTGGCCTAGGGGGCGAGGCTGGGTTGGCTCGCGCAGGCGCACTCCCGTGATTGGCCTCGGGGCTCGGGGGCGGAGCCTCCTCTTTCAGGCCGGGATAGGGGGCGGGGCCGGCGGCACCACGGGGGGGGGGGGGGGGGGGGGGGGAGGAGGGGCCGATTTTGGAAGCTCGGACTGTACCAGTGGGGGTGGGGTGAGGGGAGACAGCGCCTCCGAACAAAGAGAATGAAAACCCAAAGTGGAGCAAGGGAGAAGAGCTGGCAGGCGGAGGGCGCGAACGGCGTCACATCCGGTGGGCGGGGCCAGGCGCTCTTCACCCCACCCCCGGTCCGGAAGCCGGCGGTTTAAGCAGAGAGCGGCGGTGGCAGCAGCTGCGGACACTCGCAGGTGGGTGGCCGGGAAGATGGTCTGATCGGGGGCTGCGTGCGGGGGTGGGGCTAGGGAGGGGGCTCTTTGGAGGGGCGGGCAGAGCCGCTCCGCCGCCAGTCTCGTCCTAGCGGAGCGCCGTGATTGGGCGGAGGGGGCGCGTGACTCACGCCGTTGCCTGGAGTCCTGGGTGGGGGGAAGAGGAGAGGCAAGGGGGGCACGTGACCTGCAGCCCTCCTTCCTCTCACCCCGCGCACGTGACACGCCCCCCTCCCCATCGGGTCTGAGAAAGGGTGTGGAAGTGTCTGAGCTGGGGCCTCCTGAGAAAGTGGGGCAGGGCATAGAACCGAGCCAGATCTAGAACAGAGCTCAGCAACCTCTGAGCTGGGGCACACCCAGAACAGGGGCATAGAATGTCAGGGCAGGGAGGGGCCTGAGAACAGGGGGTGTCAGAGCTGGGAGGGGCCTAGAACGGGGAGGG
>NW_027187239.1:1050068-1093980 GCF_028583685.1 Petaurus breviceps papuanus
GGACAGACAGAGCGGGCGCGGGGCCGGAGGGACGGGGACTGCTGGGGGGGGGGGCGGGCGGGGGGGGGGGGACGAGGTGGGGGGGTTGTCAGGGCTGGGAGGGGCCTAGAACAGGGGGTGTCAGAGCTGGGAGGGGCCTAGAACAGGGGGTGTCAGAGCTAGGAGGGACCTAGAACTTGGACTATCAGAGACTTTCCAACATAGAAGTCAGCCCTCATTTCATAAGCATCAGTTAAGTGCTTGCTCTATCCCAGTCATGGTGTTAAAGATGGGGAACCCAGGATGTGGGGATCCCAGGACAGGCTGGAGCAGCCAGCCCTCAGGGAGCTCACACTCGGACCCAGGCCAAATCTGCACACGTGGTGTCAGCACCAGGAATAAGCAGAGCAGCCTTGGGGGCATCGGCCCTTCCCCCCAGGAGCTTGCCCCCTCCTCCTCCCTGCTTCCAGGCTCAGCTCCCATCTCACTTTCACTGTTTGAGGCTCCCGGGCTCATTAGTTCAGGTGCATCTTGGGCCCATTGTTTGTGAGGTCTCCTCTCCTGGACTGGCAGCCCCTCTTTATATGCTCGGGGCTTAGCCCGGGACCTGGGACACCGGGAGCGCTTGGTAAATGCTTTAGACTGATTCCATGACCGACCAGAGCTTGGAGGAGGGAGCTTAGAAATCACCGAGGAGGAGCCTAGGTGGCGCAGTGAATAGAGCACCGGCCCTCCCGCCTCTGACGCTTAACACTTACTGGCTGTGTGACCTTGGGCAAGTCACTGAACCCCAATTGCCCTGCCTTCCCCTAGCAAAAAAGAAATCACTGATGGATTATTGTCTGAGAGGAAAGCCCACTTGCCTAAGGGAACAAGGCAGTGAGCAAGGTGGGGCAAGAAGGTGGCCCCCTTGTTGCCCCCCCCCACTACTCTGGGTGCCAGGGCCCTGACCCACGGTTCTGAGGGGCTTTAGCACGCACAAGCAGGGCGGAGCTCATGGAGAGAGCCCCAAATCGGGGCCCCAACACTATCCTACATCCAGCAAGACCTTGGGCAAACTCACTTCTCCTTTCTGGCTTCAGTTTCCTCATCTGGAAAGTGGGGATAGTGACCTTCCTTCTCAGGGTCATTTTGTAAGACTTGCAGCATTTTACACCAACCAGTGGTTGTTTTTGTGTCTTAGCTGTGTGGCTCCTGCCCTCTCTGGGCTTCAGTTGGAGCAGATGCCCTCGAGTGCCACCCTGGCTGGTCAGTGGTATTTACAGATCTGAGACTTCTGGCATCAATCTCGAGCTCCTGCCAGCCTGTCACTGGCATCACTCAGGGGACAAAAGCTTCTTAGGATGCAAAGCTGGGTCATAGGCACCAGCCCTGCACCCTGGCCTGTCAGCCTCTGCTTTTGCTCCTCTCCCAGGCTAAAGCTCTGCTTCGCTCCTTTCTCCAGCTCCCACCCTTGGCCCCCTTACATTATCTGCTCCTCCCATCTCCCCGCTTTGTGCTGCCATTCCCCTTTGTTTCCCATCTGAGACCCTGGCCACCTCTCCTTGGCCCGATAGAAGCCAGAGCTGGGGATGGGGAGAAAGGGACCTTGCCGGGGACTGCCTTTTCCTGGGCTGCTGTCCAAAACTTCAGTCCCTGGACAGGTATGAACTTTGTGCTGGGAACTGGGGGGGAGGGGGGCGATGACTGTCCAAGTGATAACCGTTGTCATAGCCGGCCTTTCTATCGAGCCTCGTGGTGTGCAAAGCTCTTTATGTGATCCTCACAACAACCCTGGGAAGTAGGTGCTCTTAGGATCCCTGTTTTGTAGATGAGGGAAACTAAGGCAGACAGTGGTTCAGTGACTTACCCAGAATCAATCAGCTAGTAAATGGGAAGGGAAAGAGTTTTCTCTTGGTATTCTAGGCTGTAGCTGAAGGCCCAGACTGCTCATTTTTCTCAATTCTCGAGTCTTTTGGCCAAAGCCCCCCAAGTGACCCCATCTGGCGGCCTTTGCGGTTTCTGTTTGTTACACAGCTCTCTATCAGGGTGGTCTCACTCTTTCCTGTGCTTCTGTTTTGACTCTTTCTGCACAGGGAGCATTCTGACTGACTGGACAGGGTGGGATCCTTTGGGGGAGATGCCCCACTGCTGCCTCATTCTGCCCATCCACCATTCTTGAATGCCTGCTGTGTGCTCTGTCCCAGGCTCGTACCATCAGGATGCTGGCAGAAATTCACTGCCCAGACAATGCTGGCCTCTGTTAGTAGGTTATTTGCAGACTGAGAGAACAAGGGCATTGAGGAAACAGCTCTTGTCTAGTCCATTTTCGGCTCGCAGACTTCCAGGAGGAAACCTGCAGGGAGGCCCAAAACTTTGTGGGACATCTGAAAAAGAAGCTTGCGTGTGATGGGTCCGTTCTGGCCCAAGGCCCCCAAAGCATATTTCAGCTCTAGGGCTGCCTGTCTCTTTGCCCAGGCCACAGGACAAAGTGGGCAGGTCTCAGGCAGGCTCATTCCCCTTGAGGGGGCCTTAGGGATGGGGTCCTAGTGTGTTAGGCAGGAGAGGCAGGTGTAGAGAGGACACGGTGGGGTTTGGTAGCTGAGTCCTAGAAAGAATTATTGTGCCCTTCTGGGCAATCTTCTCTGTTCATCACCCAGGGTATAAGGAGAGATCAAATCAAAAGGTGGCTTGACAACTTACAAGGTGTTTTCTTCAGTTTACCCAGTGCAAATGGTGTAGCATCCCCATTTCTCCGATGGAGAAATTGAGGCCCAGGGGTCCCACAGAAAGTGCTTATATACTAGGTCCAAAGGTCAGGGCATGTGACCAGAGTCTGGAGAGATTTGAGCCTGGAGCAGCCACTCTCCCTCCTCCTCCCTGCCCCTCCCTCATGCTTTACCACACCCTTTACCTACCTTGTAATTCCCACGGAACCAGAATGGACTAGGTGGATCCTGCTCCTGGCATATGGTGACCTTGGTAACTGGTGATCCTTCCATGGCCTCTTTGTATAGGTGGGCATGGGCCAGGAAACCTGGGCAAGAAGCTGCTGTTGCCATGTTGGACCCCGAAGGAGCCTTTGGGGGCAGGATGTAAACCCCAGGGTTTCTGGCTGGGCCTGCTTACTTGGATCCGGTCCTTGGGGGGTGCTGAGTCACTCCAGTCAGAGCAGGGGTGTGCCCAACCTCCGCAGATGGAAGCAGATGAAAGCAGATGAAGGATAGTGGGTGACCCAGACTTGGAATCAGAGATCTGAATTCATGCCATTTCTTCTGACTGTGCCTCATTTTCCTCATATGTCAAATGGGCCCAATACTTAACACAACCTTACTTTACAGGATTGCTGTGAGGAGATCACTTTTGTGAGCTGCTGTTGCTTATCATTGTTAACACACCCACCAGAGCTCTCTCCTGATGCCTCCGGTGGGGCGGTATTGGCCTGGGGCTCTTGAAGTCTCTGCCAGTGAAGTACCCACACTGGCAGCGTTGGCCTTTGAGTGTGGGCCCCTGTGGTGACTGACTGTTTTCTGGGTTTGGAGAAGCCATCTAGGGGGGCTGGGAGGGGATAGACTTTTGGGTCTCTAGCAGGTTTTAAAGGCAACGTACTAAGTGAGAAAGGGGTCATGATCAGCATGGTAGGAGCGCCCATCACTTTCATGAAATTACAGGTCCATTAGATAGTATTATAAAAGATAAGACTGTCTGTCTAGTCGGGGCCTGTGGAGCAGATTTAAGTCAACAAGCATTTATTAATCCAAAGAGTGCTCTGAGAGTTGAGGACAAAAAACCCAGCTCATCCTGGCGCTGAAAAGGCCAGCATTCTAATGGGAGGGTATGTGAAAATAACAAGATACACACAAGACAGATACAGAGTAAATGGAAGGCAGTCCCAGGAGCAAGGCCTGGGGAGCTGGCAGCAGCTTTCTTCAGAAAGCCAAGGGCTGGAGGTGAGGGGGCTGGAGAGAGCACAGCCAGTACAAAGGCACAGAGGTGGGAGATGGGGAGTGTGTTGTGTTTGAGGAGCTGCAGGCATCACTGAGTTTGTGGAGGGGAGAAAGGTACAAGAAGATTCGGAAAGGGTCGGGTTGTGGAAGGCTTTAAAGGACAAATGGAGGTATTTCTGTTTGATCCTGGAAGTCAGAGGGAGCCACTGTGGTTCATTGGCCAGGGGCCGTGTCATGGTCAGTCCCATGTTTTAGAAAGATCACCTTGGCAAATGAAATGTGAATAATGGTAAGGGTTTGCAAAGGGTTTTCTCCTAACAACAAGTTGGGAGGCAGGTGCTGTTTTATCCCCACTTTACAGATGAGGAAACTGAGGCACAGAAGGTTAGGTGACTTGGCTCAGGGAGGCCCAGACTGGAGCTCAGATCTTGCTGACTCTGGGGCCAGGCTCTGTCTAGCGTGCCTCCAAGGAGCCTCAGCTCTTACCAAGCTGTTGAAACTGCCTGGATGGGAGCTGCTGAGGGTCGCAGCTAGGGGAGCAGTTGATATGACTGGAGAGATGTCTGGAAGCCCAGATTTGGTGATGGATTAGATACTGGGAGAGGAAGAGAGGAGGACGCAGAGCGGGATGGTGGGAATAAGGGGCACGCATTTAGATGACTGAGCCCCTCAGGAGAGAGCCTGGACGATGGACAGTGCAGATCCAGAATCATCTGCAGAGTGATGAGAGCTGGGAGGTCACCACATGGGAGAACATTGGATGAGGAGAAGGGAAGGCCCAGGCCTGAGCCTGTGCTTAGCAGATGCCACCAAGGCAACGCCATACAAATGAACCCTAGAATAACCCGAGACAAAAAGTGCCATGGCCTGGAGGAGGGAGCGCTGGGATGATGCCACTCTGAGGGGCCTTCCACAAGGACATTTATGCGTTGAATTGGATTAGAATCGCTTTCAATTTCTTTCATCTTTGGCTCTGTGTAAACTAGAAGGCTGTCTAGGGCGCCTCTAAGGGTCAGAATCTCTGTTCTGTGGCTGACTGACACAGCCAAGAGAGGCATCTTCATACCTCTCTGTGGTTGAGCTGAGAGACCTGGGAGGAGGACGTGCTGATGATGGAGGCCCAGGGGCTTCAGGGACCTCTCAGAACCCTGGCCAGCCAGTGTGCGAGTGAATAATGGGGAGCTCTGAAGCTGCATACCTGATTCAGCAGGGACTGAGCACCTGCCATGCCCAATGAAGCCATGCCTTGCTGTCAGCCATGGACGAGTTAGGGCTCGTCTGGATGAAGCCAGTGAAGAGCTGGGAGGGCATCCTCGTCATGGGGCTAAGGTGGACCAAGGATTTAGCGTGTGTGCGGGCCTGTGTGAAGACTAGCTCAGAGGAGAAAGAAGCCGGGGGGCTTGATGGCTTTGGACACGGGATGAGGGGCCCATGGTAGACTGGAGCGGGAGCTGAGATGACTGCAGGGGTGCTTGCAGAGCTGGCCTCTCTAGAGCCTCCCAGCAGGATCATCGGGTGGCGTTAGCAGCCCCATTTTATAACAAAGGTTCAGGCTAAGTTAAGTCATGGTGGTGGGATCTCTTCTTATCCCAAATCCAGACTCCTGGTATTTGTGGTGGTTTGTGGACCTGTTTCCGTCGTGTCCAACTCTCCAGGACCCCATGTGGGGTTTTCTTGGTTAAGATGCTGGAGGGGTTTGTCATTTCCTTCTCCAGCTCACTTCACAGATGAGGAAACTGAGGCAGGCAGGGTGAAGTGGCCTGCCCAGAGTGTCTGAGGTCAGATTTGAGCTCAGGGCCTCTCGACTCCAGGCCCAGTGCTCTCTGTTTACTGTACCACCAAGCTGCCATCATACCACATTCTATCTGCTGTTTCTCATGGGAAGGGGAGACCACTCTGGACACTGTTGCAGTAGGCAGTGTGAGCTGATGACGTCCAGGACTCAAGGTGAGGGCAGAGGAAATGGAAGGAAAGGGGTAGATGGGGGAGCAGATTTAAAGGAAAACCAGAGTATTTGGATATTGGACATTGTGGCGGTAGGTGAGGCAGGGTCTGAGCTTGGCCAAGGGGGATGTGGTGGGACCCCTGATGGCAAGGGGAGAAGAGAAGAGCCGCTTTGGGGGCAAGGGATGAGGGCCCTGGCATACCACTTGTAGAGTCTGCAGTGACTTCCCGTGGGCAGCTGGAAATATGGGACTGGACAGAATGGATTTGAGTCTTCCATGTGAAGCGTGAGACAAGATCATTCAGCCCAGGAAAGGGCATCCAGGAGCCTGTTTGTGAGCCATTGATCCAGCTGCCTGCATTTCTAGTAATGGTTGTAAGTCAGAAGTGAAATAAATGGTGATTTCACCTCCTGGCATAAGGTAACTTAGCCCAAGGGGCTGATAAATAGACTGTCCGAAGCCTTCTGGCGTCTTCAAGTTCTTCCTGTCTAGGAGGTTGGGGAGCGGTAACTGGATTTCTTGGGCTGCTGCAGAGAGAGGCTTCTTTCCTTCAGTCTTCCATGCGGCCATTCTCCAAAGCCCCCTGCTCATGAGGGAGGGGAGCCAGGTGTTTTTACTGAGGTGAAGGCCATAAGGATTGGCAGTAACCCATGCTCTACAAGGCTTTGTGAAGCTGCCTGAAAGATGCGGAGGGGATTCTGACTTGGGGGTGGCTTCCCTGCCTCCCACCTGCCCTGCCTGCCCGATGCTGCATGAACTGGTAGGTATCTGAAGATCCTTTGGGTGGATCTGGTTAGCACCCTTTTGTCTCTTCAACCTCGGACTGGTTTTTGTGGATCAGTGCTGCCTTTGGAACTAGGTGACCCAACTTCCTGGTGTGGCCTGTGAGTGAACCACCTGTGAGAGCCTTTCATGCCTGGCCTGTCTGGCAGGGGGTGGGGAGGAGAGGACTTTGTCCTGGAAACACTCCAAGGAGGGTTCGTTTTGGTAGTTGGGCCCCGTCAGCATTTTTACTGAAAGCCTATGGAAATCCTGGCGCTCTCAGTCGCCCTGCCCCTATTCCAGACAGTAAATTAGCATCAGATGTGGGAAAAGCCCCCAAGTTTCTTGAGCTAAGAGCCTGTTGGGTTTGCAGTCTATCTCCGAAGGAGTAATGAATGTAGAGGAAATGCTGATTTGATTTTTGTGACCATCATAGATAAGGCATTTTAGATGAAAGTTTTATTAAAGGGGTGCTGGGCGTACAAAAACAAGGAAGCAAGATCTCTGTCTCTGCTCGTAACTGGGAAATGCCACACATAAAAGGGAACTAGATGAGGGGGAGGGTTAAAGCAGGGGCTCTTGTGCTGAGGAGAGGAGGGCTGGTGTCCAGCTTCCTTGTGGGGAGGAGGCTGGGCCCCAGCCCGATTAGGATCAAGCCCATTCATCCACTGGCTGGGAAATCAAGGGGAGCCTACCTGGAAAAGAGGACTGGCGAGAAAGAGGGAGGCTTAGCAAGGTTTCCAAGGCAACCCAGCTCTTTGTGACATCATCAGGAGGCGATCGGAGCTGGGAAATCTAAAAGAGATTCTACAATTCTTGCTCCCATGGGATTTCAGGTTAAAAATGTTCCATTAGCCAGCGGCCGTTGGCAGATGAAAGCTGGAGCTGCTGCTGCCTGTCCCAGAGAGCCTTCAAGCCTTGGTTCCTGGGGGCTGGGGATCCCTGCCTGCTCACTGACCATGCTGACATTGATGGAGCCCTTTGCTGTTCAGTGTTGCAGTCGAGTCCTGCTCTCCGTGACCCCATTGGCAAAGATACTGGAGTGGTTTGCCATTTCTTTCTCCAGCTTACTTTATACAGGAGGAAATGGAGGCAGCCAGGGTTAATGACTTGCCCAGGGTCACGGAGCTAGGAAGTGTCTGAGGCTGCACTTGAGTGAAGGAAAATGAGTCTTCCTGCCTCCAGGCCCAGCACTCTATGCACTAGGCTAGCTGACTGGCCAGCGCGCTTTACTTGGGCATATTATCTCCTTTGAATCCCAGAACAGCCTGGTGGGAGAGATGGCATAGATATGACTTATTCCCACTTTGTGGGTCAGAAAATGAGGCCTTGTGTGTGGTCTGTGTAGGTCAGGGTGCTCTTCCAGGTACAACTCTCCATTCTCTGGAGGTGTTTCTCACCCCCTCTCCTAAAGCAGCCCTGATCCAAGCTCTGTGCTTGGGCGTCCCGACGCTTCAGCTCCTCTGGGCTTCCCTCAGTGCTGATGCCAGTCTGCCTGTGCTTTCTCTTCCTGTGTCTTCTTCCTCATTCCCTTCTAGAACCCCCGTGCTGGAGGCCTTCCCTAGGGCCTTTCATATTCCGGCAGTCTCAGTGTGCCCTTGTGTTGTCTGTCCATGGAGCTTTGCTCTTTTCAGATCATGCCTGAGACCTTTTTCACTGTGTCTTGCACAGAGGTCACCCACATTAAGCCCCCCCTTACATGATGGTAGGAGTCATGCCCCAGGTGATAGTGCATCCTCCCAGGGGCCTTCACACTGATGTGAGCTCCTCAGGCTTTTCCTAGGACATGGGGTGAGTGTAGGCCCCACCCTCACTCTACAAATACCTCTCTCAGAGTCTGGTCTGTGACCAGACTGAGTCACTGATAGAGGAATACTGGTTTAGTGTGCCATCTATTAGAAAACAGACGTTTATTTTATTCTTGTTTTGTGAGACTTTGTCCTTGGCCTTGGAGAGGGCCAAGAAAGTGGGAGGTCCCTAATGTCTTCAGGACTACATGGCCCTTTAGTGGCATGTCCAGCCAGGGCCTACTGAGCCCGATGGAGGAAGAACTGGGGGTGGGGAAAAGTTGCCCGTTCTGAAGACAGATTTAAGAGCTGACTTGGCAGACTTCCACAAATCTGGTTCATCTGTGACTATTTTCAGCTTTAGATTTTGTCTGCCAGGTGCCTCACACCTCATCTTCCTTGCCTTACTTGCTCTGGAATTAAGAGAGATGGCATCAGCCTTCCCCTAAATGGGACTTGTACTGATAATCAGCCCTTGTATCTCCTGGGAGATCAGTCCAGCTGGGTGCATTTCAGCTGAGATGGGAAGGAGTTGGCTGATTGTTCTAGATAGCAAGAGTTCCTGAGGAGCCAATCTCTCACTCCCCACAGGAGAACTCTTAATGGCCCAAAGAGTGCCAATCTGCGTACCATCCCCTTTGGTTCAGCTGTGTTATCTGGAGGCTTTGTGAACCCGTCAGTCGTCTGAGAACCCCTCCAGTCCTAATGCTTCATCTCACCTGTCCTTCAGCTCTCCCTCATCCCCTTCAAAATGCTCACACACACGTCTCATCCCCCCGGTTTGGCTTGTCTAAGAAGGCAGAGGCCCCATCTGTGCAATGCTGGAGTTGGACTGGGTGGTCCTGGAGGCCCCTTCACCTCCTGGATGGATGATTCAGCTGCCTGTGGGCTGCCTCCATTTCCGTGGTGACTGGTTTCTGTGACCCCCTTGTTACCCACAGTGTGGCATGTCCTTTTGGCTCCCACGGAGACACCTTGGTTTAAAGTCTGTATTATTCGATGGAGCTACCTCCAAGTACTTAGCACGGGGCCTGGTGCATAGCAGAGGTGTAAACAGTGCTTAGTGCTAGACTGCTAAGATACTGTAATGATAAGGGGCTTGTGTGGCTGATGCAGTGACTGGGAAAGCCAAGGCTTGGTCTTGTAGACATAGTGATTTATTAATATATGGCAATTGCCCAACAAACCGGGGCCAGATTCCTCCTCAGCTTAGGCCTGGAAACCCCCACCTCCTTGGGCAGGGGGAGACACACTTTTTAAATTAAATTATACTAATGAATTAAAAGTAAACAATACAACATTAGGTAATCTTAATTTCTAATTGGAGGAAAGATCAGGGACTAAATTTACCATTCAGAGGGGAAGAGTGAACAGGTGTAATTCTGGGACTTCAGAAAAAGAGCAGAAAAAGACACATTCCCCTCTCCCCAGGTGTCTGTGGAGAATTAAAGGAACATGGGAACAGTAAATAGCTGATTGACCCATATGGGACCAGTTTCAGATAGACCTCTGGGTTGCTTGAGATGTATAATTGTGAGAAAACTCCGTGCATCCATCAGTCTTTGGATCCGATGGGGTATGACATTAACATGACTGAGGTCCTTTATAAGGGTCTTGAAGCAGCTGGGAGAGGTGGTCCAGCTTCCTAGCCACACAGGGCTAGGTTCAATTCCCACAACTGAATAAAGTTTACTCACAAGACAGAAATTGAACCAGACCTATCATTGAATAGAAAGGGAACTGAGCTAGCTCCAGAATTGAGTCACAAGATAGAGACAGTGTGGTTCACTGAGTTGCCACAATTAACCACTTGCTGTCCTAATCCCCCCAATGTTGCTCCTTTTGGTTTCTGGGGGAGTGGGCAGCTCACTCCCCTCATGGCTCTTATCTATAAGCCAAAATCTGTAAGATTTTTCATATATTTGTCATCAAACGGACCTAAATCAGGTTTCAGATTGAAGGACTGAGAGAGGTCTCACAGTGGACTGAAGCAGCTGGAGAATGTGGATTTCACACGGGCCCTCTCCAGTGGCTTGCTTTGTGATCTTGGGCAGCTGAATCCCCCTAATCCTCACCTGCCAGTTTGTGACATGGAGAAAACCAGACTCACCCCCCAACCCCATCTTCAACGCTGCTGTGGTGTCAGCATGAAGGGGTGCCCACAGGAGCTCAGGACTTCTTCAAGGAAGAGGTTGTAGGCTGGCTGAGCTAAATGGTGCCTGAGCATCCTTGCTATGGCCTGTGCTGAGCAGCACAAGGAGGCAGAATGAATCACAGGAAGAACCAGCTTATTAAGGATGTGTGTGGACTGGGGCTGGGCTTTGCTTCTGAGGATCTCCGAATGCTTTGGGAATGCCCGCCCCATCTTGGCCACACCCTGTGAATACACTAGCACACATTAGTGTCCAGACCATTTGGATGCTGTCCCCTCCCCTCCCCTCTCCTCTTCTCTCCCTCTTGCCCCCTTTTCTCTCTCTTTCTCCCTCCCTCTTTCTCCTCTCCTCCTCTCTGTCTCCCTCTTCCTCTCCTCTCTTCTCTTTCTTCCTCCCTTCCCTCTCACCCCTCCCTCTCTCTCTTTCTCTTTCCTCACCTTTCTTTCTCTCCTGTTTGTGTCATTGTGTCTCTGTCTCTGTTTCTGTCTCTCCTTCTTTCCATGTCTTTGTCTCTTTCCGTCTGTCTCTCCCTGTCTCTTGCTGTTTCTGTCTCTGTGTCTCTGACTGTCTCTGTCTCTTTCTCTCTGTCTGTCTGTCTCTCTGCCTCACCACCATGACCCCAGTTAAATCACTTTCCCTTGCACTGCTATAGAGAACTTTCTGAAATCCTCAGCTGCAGAGAAAGACCTGCTTTGGTAGAGTTTCCTGATTGTCAGTGATAACACGGCCCAGTGCCCAGCCTTGTCCCCAGCCCTGTCCCCATCCCTTGATTCTTATTAGCCTCAGTTTCCCCATCTATAAAGTGGAGCTAATCCCTGGAGGAAGGCTGTATGCAGACCACCAAGGGCTGTGTAGATGTCTGCTGCCCAGAATTCAGTCATCCCTGCATACTCTTTCCTCACACAGAACCAGTGTGTAGATCCATGGGAGAATTTACAAAGAGCTTTGCTCTTGGAGGAAAGGAACATTAAGGTCAGGTAAGGGAATGTGATCCCTGTTTTGTAGCCAGTGAAAATGGAGAATCAGCCAAAGCAATGAGTGCAAAAAGTAGAGTATTGGGAGCCTCCTTGACCCTTGGAAGTGGACAAGGTCTGAATCTGCAGGCGCTGGAGGGGAAGGGCTTTTAAACTAGCCCAAGGGGAAGATAGGGATCAGGAGAAAGGGCTCCGGCCCAGCACTGACCTCTGGCAGGCCCCTCCCTTCTCGGTCTGTGGCCTCTACACCTGTTGCCATATGTTTAGGTGATAAAGAGGGAGAGCCCCACGAGGACAAAGGGCAGGGCAGCCTTGAGCATTGCCAAGGCCTCGCTGCCAGCCCTCTTGGCTCATGTCCTCAGGTAGCACAGCTTTTCCCTGGACAGTTTTTCGAGTAATGATAGCTAACCTCTCGAAAGTGCCCTGAGGCTTCCAAAGCCCTCTCCACATGTTATTTCACTTGGTCCTTACAACAGCCTTAGCTACTGTTCTTCCTCTTCTACAGATGAGGAAACTGAGGCTGAAGAGAGCTCCCACTTAATTCAGTGCCTGGTGATTGAAGTCACTCTGCTGAGCCTTGGCCTGTAGGGAAAGTAAAGCTCTTTCTGTTTTCATTCTCCGACATCCTCCATTGTTTCAGACACAGAAGGGTCATTTTTTGGAGCCTGAAGTGGGTTTCAGTGAAGGCGTCTATCTTCCTTCTGGATTTGCTGCCACTGCCAATTTTCTTTCCCAGCTGGAAAAGATGGTTATCAGCACAAGAGCTAAGAGTGCCTCCATCCTCTTTCTCTTTTCAGCCAATGGCCTGAAGAAAGGCAGACAGATTCCTGACCAGTGGCTGAAGGCCATTGCTCTCTCAGCCTTGGAAAGGTTCCCAGAACCCACCTGGTTCAACCCACAGTGAGCTTCTCTGGAGTCGCCCTAACAAGTGGCCATCTCCTAAGCTTAGCCTTCCATTCTGGGATGCTGCATTGTTAGCCAGATTTCAGGTGTCCTAGAACAAGCAAGGCAGGAGAGCCCTGAATTTGGGTCCTGGCCATGTGACCACAGGCAAGTCACCCAACTGCCCTGAGCCCCAGTTAGCAACAGCCCATTCAGTGGAGAAGAGGAGCATGTGTGGGTGTAATAAACCTGTGATTGCATCTTAGCTCCTGGGGTCATTATAAGCATCAAATGAGATGACATATGTCCAGTGCTTTGAAAATCTTAACCTGCTGGAAAATGTCGGTCGTCCTCACCCTCATCATGGAATATCTGAGCTAGGAGCAGCCATTTAAAGTGTTGAGGCCCAGAGCAGCAGTCCCCTTCTTGCTGTACCTGATGAGTTGTCTTCCAGCTTCACTAAAAAAACTTTCCATGAGGAGGTGCCCACCGTCACCCCCACCATCACTGTCACTGCTGCTGCCACAGGGGCAGGCATCTTCCCTGTCCCCATGGCAGCCCTGCACAGACTTGCGGACAGCTTGCTTGCTATCATCCTCTCAGCTTGCAAGGACCCCTCCTCTAAATGGCTGTCCTGATGCAGTGTTCCCTGCCTTCCTGCCCCTTCCCCCTCCTCATCCTGAGAGATTTCTTCCCTGGTCATTTCTCCCTCTCGTCATTTCCTCCCGGGACCTCCAGCCAGCCGTGTGTTCACCTTCAGACCTGACCCTATGAACTTCCTTCTCTGCCCTGGGCTCTGTTCATCTACTAGGGAGAGTGTATTGGGGAGCCACAGCAGTCACTGGAGAGCAATGCCGGCAGTGGTTCTTTTTAAAAATACATTTGTATTGATGTCTTTCTACAGCTCCTAACTTTTCCTTCCTCCCCGCCCCCCACCCCCAGCCATCCCACATAGCAAAGAACATTTGCAGCAAATATTAAGCTCCTGCTTTGTGCCAGAAACTGGACCAGAAGGTGAGTGTACAAGTACAACAAAGACAATCTCCCTTCTCAAGGAGCTTTCATTCTGATAGTGGAGACATTCTATGCTTATAATCTGTACCAGGTACTCATTTCATCTAGCTGGGGAGGGAGGGCACTGGCTCCATGCTGGGGTTGGGGGGGGAGGGGTATGGCGTCTTAAAGGACAAGAGAGGGAGGAAGGGAGTGTGTGCCAGGCATGGGGGATGGTCAGCACAAAGGTGTGGAGCTGGGGGAACGAGGGACAGAGGGCAAGTCAGCTTGGCTTCATTGCAGGGACCCATTCAGTGGGAGCCAAACAGAAGAGTTGATAGTTTGTACTAATAGTTGGGTAGGAGAGTCACATGGTCAGATCTGTATTTAAGGAAGTATGATGTGATTAGGAATGCAGTTTCCTTCATACTTTGGCTAGTGGGTGAATTCTTGATTTGTGCATAGAAAATGGGATTATTCAAACAGCTGAGTAGATTTCCCATTGCCCTTAGCCCCGGGGGAGAAAGTGACCAGCATCCTGAATCTGGAAGGATCTAGACAGCAGAGAGGAAGCTTATTGTTCCGCGCTGAGGAAGAAACTAAGGGCCTGGATTCCCAAGTAGGCCTCTCTTCCATGTTCTGCTGCCCGCTCACTGCTTGACCTGCCCGCGGCCAACCTGCCCGTGGCCATTCCTTCCTCTCATGGTCTTCCACGATGGCTGCTCCAAATATTTCACTGGCCAGATGGGGAATGTCCCGGCTCCCCGTTCCCTTCTGTGTTGCGTCTCAGTCCTGACCCGGCCCCAATCTGCCTTTCCTTTTCAGCCCTACCACCCCCTGGTCCCCTTTAGTGGTCCTTTGGGCTGCCCCTCCTTCCCCCCTCTCTTAGTAGACCTCATTTCTTTCAAGATGTAGTGAGCATTGCCTTCTCTGTAGCCCAGCCATGGTGGCTTATTCTCCTGCTGCCCACCCATGTAGCTGCAGTTTGCACATTGCAATGCTTTCTGGTAGAATTGTGAGGCCATAGCTCAGTATTAACCCATTCCTGGTGGTGTCGAGAGCCCTGCTGGCAGGTCACAGCTGGGGAGCTGAGTGCCAGCCCTTCTGCCCCTTCAGCTTGTAAGGCAGCAGATATTGAGGGATGGGTTATCAGGAAGCGGGTTCATTGTTTTCCTTGGCCTGTGTTTCCTGGGAGACCTGCTGGGCCCCAAGACAATTGGCAGGGCTTTGTTCCTCTGCCTCCTGGGGAGGTTGTTTTAGTCTGGGCTGCATTTGTCTTCACCTCCCCAGTCTTCCTTAGTGTCTCCTCTGAAGCCACCAATACATCAGCATGATTCACCTACCAGGCAGAGTTCTGCTTCCCATCCCTCTGGCTAGGATTATTAGGTCACAGCACCTCAGGCTTGGCTTTCAAAGACTGATGGCCCTTCCTTCCTTTTTCTTGTTCTCCCTGGCTATCCTTAGTGGCTTTGTAACCTCAGGGTCACATTAAGATTTCATATTCCTCAAAGCAAGGTGACCAGAGAGTGATGTATCTGGCCAGCCATCTTTCCACAGCTCATACTCTTATCTGGGGCATTGGGACCTTTCTTCATTGCCCCAGGGTCATACCTGGGCCCAGTTCTCTCACATATAGCACAGCTAAAAATTCAGATTTGATAGCAGGCTTGTTTCTGTGGCCATCAGTGAGACCCACAGTTAGGAAGAATACCTGGGGGAAGCCTGAGGTGTTTGTAGCTAAATATAACAGGACAGCTTGCCTGAGGCTCAGGACTGAGGCTGGGAAATGCCTCTGGGGGGGATGGGCAAGACAGAAATAGAACCTGCTTGGCCAAGGTCACGGGTGTGAGGGCACTGCAGAGATCTGGGACGTGTGGGAACCATTTCTCCTGCTGTTGCTTGGCCCCCCACCCCCTTTTCTTCCACAGGGATCCCCGTCACCTGTATATGAAGAGAATGGGAGACTTGGTTTTTCTGTTGGCTGGGTGAGATGCCTTGTGTAATGAGAGCACAGGGTTTGGATGCTGGCTTTCCTTTATATTATTAGTGTGATCCTGGACAAATTACTGCCCCACCCACTCTGTATACCTCAGTTTCCCTTTCTGTAAAATTCACCCCTTGTGTGTGCCTGGCAAAGCCCCCGGGGCTGAAATGAGAAGGCTGGACTAGAGATCAGAGTTTCCTGGCAGAACCAGACCGGCCAGGGCCATGAGAAATGCCCAGCAGACAGGACTGACGGGGCTCCCATGTCCTGCCATGGATGCACTCGTCACAAGTGCTCACACTTACCCTCAGCCCTCTCTCCTCTTCTTCTGCAGCTGTTCCCCGAGGAAGATGGAAGAATTGAGGGACCGGACGGTGGAGGAACTGGAGAAGCTGCAGGGTGACCCAGAGGAGATCGAGCGTCTGGTCATGGAGTCGCCCGAGGTAAAACATGTCACATCTGGGTTGGCTCCCCCTGGGAGAGAGGTGCTGTGGTTATCTCTGGCTTACAGATAGGGAAACCAAGGCAGGCTGAGGTGAGGTGAATCCGAACTTGGGACTTCCCCAAGTGAAGGTGACTGGAACAACAGCAGCAGTGGCAGTAAGCACATCTGTAAGGCTCACACAGCACTTGACAGCTGTCATCACCCTGTGCCCTCCCTTCGTATCTTGGGAAGACAGTGTGAGAGGGGCCTGGAAAAGGCCGCTGAGTGATTGGGGTCTTCCTCATGCTCTCCCCCCAGCTGACCCCTGGCACGGGGCAGCCCGCCCCTGCCACTTTAGGGGGTGTGGATGTGCATTTGGATGGGGCAGATTCTAGTCACTCTGTGTCTAGACCTGCCTGGGGCCTGTGGGCTGCCAGACCTTCTCAGGCCCAACAGTATCTGGGCCTTCCCTGGTCTTGAGGTTTCTCTAGGGAGCTCTGGAGACCTGGTAGTGAGCAAGAAGTCCTGGAACCCCTAGTGAGACCCCCAAGCTTCTTGTGTTTGGCGTTGGAGGAGGGGTAGCCTTTCTGCTTGGCCCAGGAGGCACAGCCAATTGAGGCTTGATGTCTGGAACAACTTGCTCCCTACCAGTGTGCCTGGGGGGCGGGGTGCTGATGATGATTTCTGTCTTGCCTTGAGCTGCTCAGAGTCCTTTACAGGCAGGATCCTGTTTGATGCTGCAGGAAGGTTTTTCATGTGTTACCATCTCTATCTTAGAGACAAGGAAGCTGAGGCCCAGAGGAGTTATGTGGCCGGCTTATGCCCATGGTCACAGAATAGGCATGTGTCTGAGGGGGATTGAGCCCAGGTCTTACGGACTCAGTGCACTGTCCTGGGTTGCCTCCCACCACACTAAGATATAACAGTGAACCCTCCTGAGTTGCAGGATGCGATGCCACTGAGATGCCGTGGCCCTGGGTAAAGCCATGGGCACAGTGAGGTCAGATGCGGTACCACAGAGACACCGTGACCCTGGGTAAAGCCACGGGTGCAGTGAGGCCACATGAGTAGGCACAGCCTGTGGGTGAACTTCAGTTGTTTGTCCTTCATTCTTGAAGAGGACCAGGGAGGTAATGCCATGACATGCAAGTGAATTGGGTTTAAGTGAGGCAGGGCCACCCAGAGTCACAAGCCTCACTTTCTTCTCTGGAGCCATCTGGGTCCAGTGGCCAGATATCCATCATTATGACTGGAGGTGGCCCAGGATGCAGTGGGGGACCTTGGCCTTTTCATGCTGAGGTCTTTAACAGGTCTCAGTTTAATTGAGGCTAGGTAAAAAAAACAAACAAACCATGACATCTCGGAATCCAAGCTGTTGCTTATAACCTAGGGAAGAGAAACTTGGCATTATTGCTGATGACCCTATGTACTCCTAGGACCAAAAATGACCAGGAAGACATTGGGCATCATTCAGAGGGATGTTTGCAAGTGGGCAGGCAGTGGGTATGTTCTCCTCTTTGAGACCTCGCTACATCCACAGTTGGGATCTGGGGCAAAGCCCTGGCCCCCTTGTCCCCAGAAGATCCTAAGAATAAGAAGTGAAATGAGGAAGAGGATGGGGGCCCTGCCTAGCCCCTGCTGGTGTTATCTCCAGGCCTGTAAGAAGGACTGGCCCCGGACAAGGAGGGCTGTGTGAGCTAGGACCTGGAGTTTATCAGTCATGGACCAATCCCAGGGGCTACAATCTTAGGAGAGGAGAGTGGAGGGCATGGGAGGAGAGGGAGCTCAGGCTTCCTGTGGGAGCCTGGAAGAAAGCAAGGTCTTCCAGGAAACCCAGTGAAATGGGCGCACAGTCTGGGTGCAGGGATTGCTTGCAAGCCATGGGTGTGTGAAGGGAAGTGATAGGAAGTCAGTCTGGAAAGGGGCAGGAGCCAGAGTGCGAAGGCCAGGGCTTTGTTTTATGTCCTGGAGTCTGTAGGGAACTGTTGGAGATTGAGTAGGAGAGAAGCCCAGCTGTAGAAAGACGTGTTTGTTGCATTACATGGAGGAAGGTTTGGAGAGAGGAGATGAGGGGAGCAAAGGAAAAGTCAGATGCCGTGCCTGTGCTTGTGGCCTTGTGGACATGAAGTGAGCAGGGAGAGAGTCTTTGGTTACTGGGTGACAAGGCAGAATTGGCAAAGACCCACAGTAAGTTTGGTGCGTGGCTTAGAAGGCAGCCATCTTCAGAATCAGATGTGGCTGCCCCACAGGGACCACTGTAGCTTGGACTCTGGGGTCTTGTGTGGGCCCTAGGGTGGGTGTGGATATGTGGAAGGTCCTTTCCAGCTTTAACTGAAAAATCCTTAGCAGGCTTAAGTTGGCTATAAATAAACCCCATAGGAGTCCGCAACATGCTGTGGCTGCCAGGTCACAGGTGGCCTTCATGGATGGGGGGCCCCTCAAGCAAAGAAGGGGAGGGTCTCCAGGAGGCACCACTTATACATGGAACACATCCTGACGGGGGGCAGCAGGGATGGAAGTGGGCTAGAATGGGAGACCAGGTCCGAGTTGGTCAAAGAACTGACCCTGTGTGGTCTGGGGCTGGACCACTCGTGAATCTGTTGTTCACTAGCATCCAAGAGTGGCCATGACCTCAGGCCTCAAGGGTCATGTCAGAGCAGGGAAGCCCTTCCAGCCTGGAAAGGCTTAAGGGGGGCTTGTTGCCAGCTTGGCCATGGCAGCTCTGAAGGCCTTTTCCCAGGTAACAGAGAGGCCACAGGACGCCTACCATGTTGCTGGGATTGTGGATGTTTGTGGGAGATCTGTGCCAGGGAAACTACGAGACTCCCTCCATTTGGCAGATGAGGGACCTGAGGCTCATGTGGGTTAAGTGACTTGGTCAGGGTCATAGAGATAGTGACTTTTCTGACTCAATGTCCTTTACATTCTACCTTCTCTCCTTGGAGAGCCTTGCAGCCATCAGAGCTCAGAGGTTGGGGGCTTGGGTGGAGGAAGCCTGGGGGGGTAGACAGGGTGGGGCAGAGCTATACAGACCCAGGGGCCTATAAAGCAAAGGCTGCCTATATTTTGTTTCCAGTGGATTCCTCTCTCTAAGGAGGTTTCCTCAAGGCTGATGCTTTAAAAATAAAAAAAGTTTTTCTTATGTCCTGTGGGCATTTCTGGGGCTGCCTAGTGGGAGGGAAGCAGACTTCAGAGACCCAGGCCCACTGGAAGGACATTTCAGGCTTGCAGACTTCAACTCTGAACCACGGGAGTAGCTTCCTGGGGTCTTCCAGGCCTGATCAGCAGGAGCAGCCCTGCGTCCACCCCTCAGGGCTGTGGTAATAGACTGCCCTGTGGCCAGTGGCTACTGCCTCTCCTACTCTGACATTTTCTGCTTATGGGTCCTCAGGGTGAAAATATGAGCGGATTCTCCAAAGGTCCAGCTCTGCTCATTGCTGAGAGGCCCAGAATGGCACTGAGGCAGTGGAAGGAAGCCCTTCTCACCCTGGAAGTTCATGTCAAAGTCCATGAGCCTGTGATCTTGGACTGCTCATCCTGTGCTGCTTGGTGTGCAGGCAGAAGGCCATGCTCGGTGGGCCTGGGTCTAAGCCAAGGCCACTGGCCATGCGTGGCCTCTCCTTTCAGTGGGGAAGGCAGTGCAGCCTAGAGTGGCCCTTCTCAAACTGGGTCGAGATCCCATCTTGAAAGTCTCGGCAGCAGTAAGAGATTTTTGAATGTGCAGCAGCCAAAAGTAATGAAAATCCAAACATGTGAGTCTGAGGTGTTTCTGGCAGCGCTCCCCCATTGCATCTGCAGCCTTGGTTCTGACTGCCAAGCCTGGGCACTTTGCACTGAGCATGCCCTCAGGCCACGCACCACCAAGGAAGCCCTGGCCCCGGAGGACAGTAGTGCTGGGTCCAGAGCCAAGGGAATTGGCTTCAAATCCTTCCTCTGACACTTAGGAGATGCATGACCCTGGGCAAGTCATTTTACCCCAACCGCCTCTGTTTCCTCAGCTGTGTCAGTGCTGGCCTCACCCTGCCTCCTTGCCATGTACCCACCTTCAGGAGCTTGGGAGATGGGAGCCCCCTATTACTAGAGTCCCTTTCTTCCTAGGTCCAGGACCTGCAGCTGGAGCGGGAGATGGCTCTCGCCACCAACCGAAGCTTGGCCGAGCAAAACCTTGTGTTCCAGGAGCCCCTGGAAATCAGCCGCTCAAACCTCTTAGACAAGTACCAGGAGCTCCAGAGGCTGGTGGAGAAATGCCAGGAACAGAAGGCCAGGCTGGGTGAGTGGCCAGGGAGCCCCAGGCCCTGGCTGCCCCCAGAGGCCATGGTGGGACCAGGGGGGGCGAGTGGGTCCTCGTGAGAGTCAGAGGGAACGGATGCAGGGAGCTTCTGTTAGGTGCTTTCTGTGCTTGACCCTAGAATACACATGGAAACATCCGATAGGGCCTGCCTGCCCTCAGGGAGCTCCCATTCTAACGATGAGCCATGTGAGGGAGGTTTCGGCCACAGGCCAGGCAGAAAGGCCCCAGAGGCAGGCGGTCAGGCCACTGCACAAATCCTGTCTGTGTCTGAAGTTGTGACAAGCATCTCCACAGGAGGACGGTGGGAGGCCCTGGCCTGGAAGCCTTGCCATCCAAACGCTCCTGGGCTCAGGCTCCTGGCCTGTCCTCCAGGTCTTGAGAGGTGGCAGGGATCTGACCCTCCTTGTGGCTCTCCCACCATAGCTCAGTGAGTGGCACTTGCTGGGGGGGATGACTGGGCCAAGGCCCCCCCACATGATGGATGGTGATTGATTGCCACGGGGGCTGGGCTGGAAGCAGGACCTGGGGGGAGGGGGGCTCCCGGGCCCTCGTGACTTGCCAGTTGGTGGCAGTTGGTCCACAGTTGTGCTGGGGGGGATGAGGAAGGTAGGTCATTTGTCCCCTCAGTGAGGGCAGTGGGGATGGACCAGAAGCAGCTCTGCTGGTTTGGGAGGCTCTGGGGCTCAGGATCCTGGGCTGTCTCCATCAGGGAGGGTCTGAGGGGAGAGAGATGGTCAAGGTGCTGGTGCTGGGGGGCCTCCCCAAGGGTCCCTTATGGCTTCATCGAGGCTGGCCAGCCTGCCTGCCTGGGGACAGGCAGCTTAGGACATTGGAGGGAGGGGTTGTCATCCTCACTGCCCCAGCTCCTGCTGAGAAATCCATGGATGAATGAGACAGGACTGAGTGCTTACCATGTACAGGGCACTGGGGAGCTCCAAGAGAAAAGCCAAGAGAGCACTGCCTCCAAGAAGCTCCCGTCCTAATGGGGGAGGCCCCAGGCAGAGGAATTTTGATGCATTTAAGAAAATGCATTGATGGCTGCTTTGGGCCTTAACATCTTGGAGGCCTGGGCTGGAAGCAGGACTAGGGCCTGAGGGTCACTCTCTTCCCAGGAACGGTGGGACTCTGGGTCCTGGGCTGTCTCCTCCATGGTTCAAGGGAACGTGGTGGTGGTTTGACTCACCTGGCCCGGAGTCAGGAAGACTTGAGTTTAAATGTGGCCCCAGAGACTTACATGCTGTGTGACTGGCCTCACCTCTGGCTGCTGCGGTTTTCTCATCTGTGAAATGGGGATAATGCCAACAGCTCCATCCCAGGGTTGTGAGGACAAAATGAATGATCTTTGTGATGTGCGTAGCACGGTGCTTGGCAAGGCCGTAGCAACGTCAGCCATTCTTGTGAAGAAGCTGCTTTGCTCGGCCAGAGTGCCTGTTCCGTTGGTGGCAGCTGGTTAGTGTCTGGGGCTGGCAGCCCTTTTGCCATAGGGTTTGCTTGGCTGGATGGTGGTTGTTGGGACTCGGTTGGAAGTAGGGCTGGTGTCAGGGAGTGCTCCTGGCCTTTGGGGTTCAGCTGGCTGGTTGTAGTTGGTGGCAGTGGCATGCACTGGCAGGGTGCCCTTCTCCACAGGGGGTTGTCGGACTTTATGGTGGAAGCAGGACTAGTGGCCTGGGGCCAGCCCCTGCTCCTCCCTGGGTGCTCAGGGCCTCTGCTGGCAGGGTGATGGCATGTTTGCCTCTGGCGTGGTGGTGACCTCTCTGGGTCTCAGTTCTTCATCTGTAGAGTGGGCATGGTGTGGGATGTTGTGAAGCTCCCCTGAGGCAGACAGTGGGCAGTTATTGAGTGCCTGCTCTGTTCCAGGCCCCAGGCTCTCCGGGGGATGGGAGGGGCTGATGTGGGCGCAGGAGAGAAGGCGCATCCTGGCGGTGTCTGCCTCGGTCTAGAGCTCCACCTGGGAGTGTGAGCCCACCAAGGGCAGGCTTCTCTTCTGTCTCTGTCCCTGAGGCTTAGCCCGTGCTCCATCCATCGCGAGGGCTGCGTGAAGGCTTCATTCATCCAAGTAAATAGATGTCATCAGCAGGATGGCTGTTTCTCCTCTTTCTCCAGAGAAATTCTCCTCAGTGTTGCAGCCAGGAACCTTGCTGGACCTTCTGCAGGTCGAAGGCATGAAGATTGAAGAGGAGTCGGAGGTAAGGGAGGGCCTCTGCCTGGCAGGAAGGAGCTGGCCACTCCCACTGCTGCCCTCTGGGGCATCACCAGGGACTTGTGCCTCTGGCCCGGGGTGGGGACTCAGGGGATGACCTTAAGCCCCCGGCCACCTCCTTCCTCCTTAGACTGACGTTGGCAAGGCAGTTGCCGAGGCAGTGACCTTCGGAGGACGGTCCCCCAACTCTGGCTGGAGGTGTGCAGGGTTTGGAAGGGGGGAAGCCCCCGTCACTGGGCCCTCTAGGCTGGGACTTGGCTGCCATGGTGACCGGGACTGTTTACCTTCCAGGCCATGGCTGAGAAGTTCCTGGAGGGGGAGGTGCCCTTGGATACGTTTCTTGAGAGCTTTGCCTCCATGAGAATGTTGTCCCATTTGCGCCGAGTTCGAGTGGAGAAGCTACAGGAGCTGGTGCGGAAGACCAGGGCTCCCAAAGAGCCAGCCAGGCCCATGCTCCCCCCTCAGCAGCCCGTTATCGAGACCACCACAGCTGTGGCTGATGCCCCGCCTGCTCTCCCTGCTCCTCCCGCCCCACCCTCGGCAGGCCCCGCCTATCCACTCCCTTACAATCCTGCCCCTAACTTACCTGTTGGCCCCACAGCCCAAGGCTCTCTCCAGCCATCCCCTTTCCCTGTCACCTCCCAACCCTCTTTCCCTTACCGTGTGCCTTCTGGCCCTGGCTATGCATCAGCCCAGTCTGGAGGGGCTGCCACGGGTCGCCCCTGGTCCCCACAGTCATCTCCTGCACCAGGGTATCCCATGGCCCGAGGCCCGCCTCCCAATCCAGGTTACCCTCAACAGTCTTATTTCCCAGCAGGAGGAAGACCACCCTACCCAACTCAGGCCCCTCCCTACCCAACCCAGGCCCCGATGCCTAATTTTCCAAGGCAGCCCAGACCCTCAGGTCCTCACCAACCCCCGTACCCAACAGGCCCCCCTCTTCCCTATGGGTTTTCCACACCCCAGGGACCTGTCTGGCCTGGGTATTAGACACAGTCCTCACACGTTGCCTCCCCTCGCTCCCACCTGTGCCACAGACATCGGTCCTATCCTTGCTGCTGCTTAAGGTTGGGGTTAAAGAGCTGGTGGCCCTGCAGGCACTTGATAAGCCAGGGATAGTGTGGCTATGATGGCATGCAGGGTGTTTTCAGAACCAAGGCCTGGTTTATCTGTCAAGAGATAAAGTCACCCCTCCAAGCCTGTAATCTACAGTGACCCATGGCATGAAGGCCCACTGTACGGATGGCCTTCTGGTCTACCAGCCAGCCAAGTGCTAGCCAAGTAAGAGGGGCAGATATAGAAGCTGTTTGTGCACACACAGACAATGAAATCACAACACAATGAGTTCTGAGTGACATGACCTTCCCTCTTCTCCCCCGCCCCCTGAGCTGTGGTTCTCTGTTAACACCCTCCCGGGAGGACTGACTGCTGCAGACATGTTTATATTGGCCAAGAGATGGGAAGTAGCGATCCTAAGATAATGTGTCTATCAGAGCTGGCTATCTCTTCTCTAGGAGCATGTCCTGGGCTTCCCCACAGGCTTAGCTCATATGCAGGGCACTGTGTAATATTTTCCCAAATCCTTTACTTAGGTAACCTGATAAAACACTACGGCAGAAGCCAGATAAGCTTGCACCATTGTGGGGAAGGCCGAGTGTCTGGGCAGTGGGGCCCACACCTCTTAAAACCTAGAACGAGGGGTTGGGAGAAGTTGGGGCAGGCACTGGGACCTCTGGCAGAGGCTGGGGTGGGGAAGAAGCCAGCTGCAGCAGAAATTGGGGGGCAGCCACCCTCCTTCCCAGGGCAGTGCTGAGGCCCCCCTCTGCCCTTCAGTGCCTTTGGTCTTGGCAGCCTCTTTTCCCCTTCATGCCCTTTCCTTCTCCCTGTTTCTCTTAGCAAAACTGTTCTCTTGGAGAGAAGTTCTGAAAGTCACCAAGTGGTGCTTTCCAAACACTACTGTGTCTTGTTTATCTCTGCATCTTCCATTAGTCCTTAGGACTTGTGCCCAAGAACAGGCCTCGCCCTTGCTCGTTTAGACTGTGGGTGCCTGATACCTGTTAGAGTGGGGTGGTAAGAGCAGACCCAGAAGGGTCTGATGGATGGAGCATTCACTTGGTTCTTTCTGAAGTCGGTTTGGTCACTCACTCAGCCCCTGGACTTGCTTCTCATCTGAAAGCTGAATGTACCTTGGGCTGTCCAAGCCTGCATTGCTAAACATTTGGCAGAACTTGATGAGGGGGCTGTGTCAGTTTTGATTTCTGGTGCCCCAAATGAAGGGTTGGTAATGCCAGATTTAAGTTTTCTCAATATGTTGCCAAATTATGCTTGCTTTCTCATAAATTATTTATAAAGAGAAATTACTAATGGGCTCTGTTGGTTTGAATGCTTCTGAATGAGATGGATGATGTCTGTCATCCATGATTCATCACTACAATAAAACCAGATGCAGTCCGTGCAGTGTCCTGGTTATGGTGGGTGTGGAGAGTGAAGACCCTGCTTGGAAGGCGCAATCGATCTTGGGTAGCCCTGCTCGATGGAAGCACTTCTTTCATCTCTGTCAATAAAGCCCCGTCCATGTCCATCCATCTCCTGCCTCAGAGCTTTGGCCAGGTCTCTGGGGCCTCATTGGTGCAGCACTCACTTCCCTTCATCGCCCAGACTTGGTCTTCCTGTCTTTGCCATTAGCATTTCCCTTCCAACCTCTGCTGAGCTGGGCTGCACTTTTTCGCTGTCTGGAGCTCTCCCAGCCCTGCCTGGGTTCATCTCACCATTTTGTAAGAATTGGGCCCCGGACAAACCCACAAGCAACTCCGCTTGGGACGTAGTCAGTCCTCTATAGAATTGCTGACCGTGGAGAATTCTGGCTCTGCTGCCAGCTGGGGTGGCACAAGCATGTGGACCGCCTCTGCCACCCTCACACCCACAAAACACCAGTTGGCATTCAGACCTGGGAATCAGAGCTGGCAGAGTGTTAGGTGGGGTGTGGGGGCGGGGAGGGTGAGGTGTATGTGAGATTGTGGCCAATGGGTTGCTGACATATGCTTCTCCCCCTTGCTCTGGGGCCTCTGCCCCTGTCAGGTGACCCCCAAGTTCTCTGAGTGGGAGTCAGGAGAAAGGCAGCTTGGGGAGTTTGGAGGTCAAAAGGAGCAAAGGCTATGTGAGCCTTGGCAGATCCCTTCCCCATTTCTGAGCCTCAGTTTTCTCATCTGTGAATGGGGATGGCAACAGCATCTCCCTCGCAGGGTTTTTGTGAGGATCAGATGAAAGGTCAAAGGATACAGAACTGTAAGGGACCCCAAATGTCATCTGGCCACCCCTCTCCCATTTCAAAGAGAGAAGGCCTTGGGCTTGCAGTCAGAAGCTGGATCGGAACTCAACTCCCAGTCAGTGCCGATTCCAGGATGTCACTGGCCCAGTGACGAGTGGGCAGCCGGTGATGGTCTGGGAGCTAATGGAAGGGATAAACTTATTTCTCAGGGCCATCTAGATATGGGGATCCAAGAGCCCTGAGCCAGTTGTAAATGAGGGAGGATAGTGAGCCGCTGACCTAGAGGTCAGAGGAAAGTTAGAGAGGCTAAGCAGATATCCCAACGCCTCCTGGTGAATGCACCATCCAAGCTCATTAGGATGAGAACTGCAGCTAGGGGCAGGCAGACTTGGCCACATTTCTCATCCTAATGAGCTTGGATGGTGCATTTGCCGGCTACTTGTGGTGGGCAGACAAAACTGGCCAGACACTGGGGAGATTGAACAAATGACTTCTTTGGATGAAGCAAATCCTGACGCCCCCTTGGGGAGCAGAATTAGGTGGTGCTTTGTGTTGGTGCCTACATGGTCCGTTTTTATGAAATATTTACGTATGAACTTCTAAGGAAAGGATTCTCCTTGGAAACTTGGCAGAGCATCTCACAAGCTCGCCCCCACCCCCACGGTCACATATGTTGGCCCAGGCCCCACCCCCCACTGACATACACCTTGCTTCTGGAGACATGGTGGGCACAGCTCACAGTGCGAGGGCTCCTGCTGCAAAGCATGGCCAGCTACCCTGCAGCATTGGAGAGGTATCTGACCTAGCAGCCAGTGCAGAAGCCTTCTTGGCTTCACTGGGGATTCACCATCCAGCGGGGGCAGATTGGGGCTAACCAGAACTGTCTCTGAGCCACCTGCAGGGTCAGGAGGTTGGCAGAAAGGAGCTCTCAGGGGCTTTGGAACTTGAGCGTCCTCCTCGGCCTTGGTTCTGAAGGATGCCCTCTTGTGTGGCTGGCTTCTTCCTGCTTCCTGAGTGTCTGCTTCGTGGAACTTCTTTCTGTGGCTTGCTTTTACTGTGAGTTATATTAATGAGATGCTTGTTGAATAGTGGTTGATGACACTTGGAACTCCATAAAAGCTACGTCCCTGTGACTTCTGGAGGCTAGACAAATAATCCAGTGGTGGGAGAGGTTGGTGCCTAAGGCCCTACTTTTCTCATAATTTAGACTTAAAGTTTGGTTGGCACTTTACTGAGAATGTGAGGGCTGGAGATGCCAGCTCATGGACTGGATGACTTTTCTTTGCATGAGAAAAACCCAAGAATGTCCATAAGCATTTGGACAAAAATGAACCCAGGAAGGGTCTTGAGAAGACCAGCCTTCTGCCAATCAAACTCTAGGGCCACTAGACTTTCCAAAAGAATTCGAGGGATGGAGTCAAGGCCCAAAGAACAAACCAGTGTGACCAGAAGAGTCATTTCAACTTGCGGCTGCTGACCTACACTTTAGTAGCCCATGTGTGAGGCCTACAATTTTATGTCAATAGATTCAGTCCCCAAACAAGGGCCAGTGCTTTGCAACCATCATTGGAAACAAGATCACAGTCAGTGTTGGATGAGCACCTGCCATGTACTTGGCCCTGTGTGGGCTTTCATCCTCTGTGAGGCTGACAGTTGTCAGCCACTGCCCTGAGATCTCATGAGAGGAAGGAGCACTTAGCTCACGAGCCTGGGAGAGTGGACCAAATGACCTCTGGGAAGAATGTCCTGGGGCTAGTTTCTGGCCCTCTCTGTCTCTCAGACACACACACATGCACACCCACATGTGCACACACACACATGCACACACCACACACTTAACGACAAACACTCCCGATTTTCTCTGTGCTCACATCTGCATCCCTTCTTGTCTCGGGTCTCTGAAATGAAATCTCAGGGAACGTTCAGACTTCTCAGGTTGTATAGGAAGCATTATTTACACAAAACATTAAAGACATTCTCATCCAATGATCCCAGTGTGAATTCTTCCCTGTTCCTCATCAGAGGAAGGGTCTGGAGTTGGGGGCATTGAGCAGGGGAGGCAGCCCCTTTCCAGTGACACTGGCCTTGGGGCACGGCTAGGTCAGGAGACAGCTGTGGGTCCTGTGTCAGGGGATATGGCTCTGGGAGCCCCTGGCCCTGGGTATCTGGAGGGGGCTGGGTATATCGAGGCTTGGCCCTTTCCCCAAGTTCTCCAGATGGGGCCCTGCATTTCATACAAATGAAAAAGATGAGAAGGGCAGCTAGAGCGGGGGCGGGGAGGGTTCCCTTGGGTTGGGTTTGGGGTGGGGGGACCAGGTAGGGACAGAGCTGTTCCTGCGGCTGGCTTTGGACAATGAGACGTGGTAGTGGCGACTTTGCTTCTGCCCCTTCACAGTTGGAAGTAAAATCAGGAAATCATGTCAAGGTGATGAGTGCAGAAGGTTCTCAGGAAGATGCATCTTGTGCCAGGAGACACAGCTTATTCACAGTTCAGCCTGGGCAAGAAGAAAACAAGGCATGAAACTGGAAAATGCCACCTCATTTCATTGAGCTAGAGATAAGAGAGTCCAGGTGTGAACCTGAAGCAAGATCGAGTCATTGACAGTCAACCCAAGGAAAAGCCAAGGAGCCTCGAGTTGGGGGTAATCCCCCAGCTGAGTTTCTGAGGGACCTCTGAAGCTAATTCCCCTGTAGAACCCCATCGGACTTCGGCGGGGGGTGGGGGGAGGCATCTAGACCAAGCCGTATCTGAAGCACAAAGCCCCTCTATTTGAATAGATCATTGGTTGGCGGGGAGGGGTGCTGCCATCTTGGAGCAGTGACTTTGGAGACAAGACCCACGTTAGAATCCTGGTTTTGCTACTTCCCACCTGCATGACCCTGGACAAGTCATGTCCACTCTCTAGCTCTCAGTTTCCTCTTCTGTAAAAGGGGATTAGGACACTGAGATGAAACAAATGAAGTTTCACACCAAGTCGAAGATGGTGAAGGTGTGAGATAATGCTTTGTCCAAAATAAAGTCTGGACCCGTCTTTAGCAGAGCGCAAGCCCGGTGGGATTCACCGGTATGAGAGAGGGAATGGGACCTTCCAGGGATGAGGAAATGGAGTCCCACTGTCCTCTGCCCTGCTCAGACTGGGCCTGGGGGCTTCTGTTTAGCTCCAGGAGCCACAGTTTAGGAGGTATGTTAGTAAGCTGGAGGACGTACAGGGGAGGGGGCCAGGATGGCAAAGGGCCATAGGAGACTGGTTGGAGCAGAGAGGGAGGGGGAGTCTGAGAAGAGGAGACCTGGGGGTACTGTCCAGCTCTAGAAAGCCCAACCAGGAGCAGGGAGCGTGTTCCACTAGGTGACACAGTGGGCAGATCTGAACTTGGAGTCAGAAAGACCTGAGTTCAAATTCTCCCACTCTCAACCCTCCCCTTGACATGCTGCCTCCCTGAATGGATTTACGGTAAACCAAAGCCTCAGGGTACTTTTAAGCTACTAAGACTCCCTGAGACCTTGGGGACACCGTGTTTCACATTCCTGGGGCTGATCAGTGCTCCTTTGGTCTAGTCATCCTTTATAGAAAAAATGCTGTATCTGGAACCAGATCTGCCACCTGCTGCCACTGACCGTGGTCAAGTCACCTCTCCTTCTGAGCCTCCATTTTCTCATCTGTAAAATGGGATAGCTGGACCTCTAAGGTCCCTTTAGTGCCCAGTCTTGTGACCCTATTATCTGGTCCTTGCATCTCTGCCCCTGCTCTGGAGGACAGGAGGGATGGGAGCAGAAGAGGAGAGTCGACAAAATTTTCCAGAAATGGAGTCGTGAAAAAAAAAAAAAAGGTAGACTTTTAAAAGTAATTGGGTAGAAATTGGAACATTGCTCAGGTTAGGAGACTGAGGCCAGGAGGACGGAAATGCCTGGCCTGAGGTCATATGCACAGGCAGCAGAAGAGGCAGGGCCCCTGGCTCTGGGGCTAGGCTGCTTCTACAACCTTAGGCTCAGAGGCTCCTGGTGCAGCCCTCTCTGGGGTCCCATGGGCACTAACTGCCCATGTGGGTTCAATGTTTCTTAGTCACATCTGTTACAATACTGCTGCCTGGGCCCTAGGGGCAGGGGCCTTTCAAAGTGGGAAGAACCTGTCCTGGGGCTCTTGGGGGGCCGTTCACATCTAGGGGATCTCTGGACCTGCTGGGGCCCCTAGTGAAAGATGGCAGTGGTGATAATGATGCCCCGCTGTAGCCCTCAGCTGCTCAGCAGCTTCCTTAGAAGGTCAACTTGAATGCTTGACCCAACAAGATCTGGGTTAAAATCCTGCCTCCCATAAATCCTGATGAAAAAGCACCGGACTTGGAGAAAGGAGACCTGGGTTTGAGCGCTAGCTCTGTGTGACCCTGGGTAAGTCATTGCAGTCTCAGTGTCCTCATCTATGAAATAGAGCTAACAGTGCACCCTCACCCCACCATGGAGCTCAAATGAGATGCTCACAAGGAGCTTTGAAAACCCAAAAACCTTATTAAATTAAAGACGCCCCTCTGGGGACCGACTTCTCTGCATGCAGCCAGTCTGGCACTCAGACAGCTGGTCTGAGGCAGGTGAGGAGCAGAGATAATAGACTTGTCAGTCAGCCATTCGTGTTATCCTCTCCAATGTCTGCCTCTCAGACACGAAAGCTATAGAACATAGACCTAGGAGAACTGGAAGAGGCCTCAAGCTGTCCAGCCCAACCCTGTCGTTTTACAAATGAGGAAACTGAGGCCCAGGGAGGGAAGTGACTTCCCTGAAGTCTCTCAGGTGGTAAGTACCAGAAGCAGGATTGGAATCCAGGCCCCCTGAGTCCCCAGCCCAATTCTTTCCCACATTTGCATGATTTATCATTCCTCTATGGGGGCCAGTCCCCAGGAGACAGCCATGTCCAGCCCTCCAGGAATTGTGGCCCCTCAATGCCCTAGTCCCAGATAAAATCCCACTTTGTAGGAGAAGCTTTTCCCAGGGCCCCTCCTGCCTGTGCCTTCCCTCTGAGATCCCTCCCACATCATCATCAGTGGGTCTGGTCTGTACACAGCTGACTCCATGTTGCCTCTCTCATCAGTCAGGGAGCTCCTTGAGAGCAGGGACTCCTCCCTAGTGGGGAGCGTAGTTCCTGCCCCCAAGCAGGCGCTTAATAAATACTTGTTAACTTGTCAGCTTGCGTCTGCCGTGATGCCAGGGCTTGCTGGGCTGGTGGGGAAGTGGAGCTGGGCTCCTTGGCCTTCTGGGAAATTGGACTGGAGCTGGACTCACCTGTCACAGCCTCTGGGCCCCATGCAGGTCATAGTCACTGTCAGAGGAATTGTCTGGTGGGTTGGAAGACCGGCTCAGTGCTCCTTCCAGAGCTGGAGACAGAAAAGAGATGCTGCTTCTCAGACACTTAGCAAGGGCAGAGCTTGTGGAGGAAGCCCAGGCCATGCTCCGGGTCAGCCCACAGCCAAAAGCATTTGGAGAGGTGGCCATCCCTGCCCTGGCCCTTTGTTCAGCTGTTTTCAGTCATGTCGGACTCTTCCCGACCCCTTTTGGGGGTTTTCTTGGCAGAGATACTGGAGTGTTGGCCATTTCTTTCTCCAGCTCATTTTACAAATGAGGTAACTGAAGCAAATAGGGTTAAGTGACGTGTCCAGGGACACACAGGTACTAGGTGTCTGAGGCCAGATTTGAACGAGATAAAATGAATCTTCTCGGCTTCAGGACCAACACTCTATGCGCTATGGCACCACCTAGCGCCCATCTCCTAATTTGGGTGTGGATAAAAATCCCTTCTTTAATACAAGACAGTGTGTTTTAGTAAAAGGTGGTTAGGATTCAGGAGATCTGTATTCAAATCCTGATTTTGCTACTTAGGACCTGTATGACTATGGGCAAGACATTTTCCATCTTGGGGCCTCAATTTCCTTATCTTGAAAATGGGGAGAATAATTTGCACCTCACACTCTTATGGAAACACTTTGTTAATTTTAAAGGATCTTTTCTTAGAAAGAGGAGGCTTTTGTCTTCTTCAATGAGGACAAGGTAAAGTGCTATATAGTTTTATTTTTTTCCCACTTATTTGTATTTCTTGTATTTTCCACTTGTTTTCACACACTTTTTATTTCCAAAGTGCCTCCCAAACCCATCACAATTTTGGGGGGGTGAGGTGGAGAGAGAAGGAGAGCGATCTAAACACTTTCCCAGATGCCCAAATACCTAGCAATGGGCATCGGTGGGGCAGAAAGTTGGTGTGGAGTTGAGAAAAGATGAGGGCCGTAAGAGAGAGAAGCACGTGGTGTTGTAGGCATCCGGTGAGTCCCCCTTGTTCAATCCTGGCTCAGACGCACACATGCAGCCCCTCACCTCCGCCCCCTCCGCCCCGCCCTCTGCATAAAACATTGATTTGCCAGGCTGTTCTTGACCATTTTTGTTGCTGATCTTGCTCTATACTTTCCCTTCTCTGCTTTATCCTTCCTTGATTTAAGTATTAGATCTATATTTGCTACATAGAAGGAGTTTAGTAGAGTGCTTTCTTTCTCCATTTTTTAAAGAATAATTTGTATCTTACCCATTTATACTTAGTTTAAACTCCAATTGACCCAAAAAACATTCATTAAGCACCTATTATATGCAAGGAATTATTTTAGGACCTGGGCATGAAAAGACAAAATTTTTTAAAATAGTCCTTTTCCCCAAGAAGATTATATTATAGGAGGGGAGGGGGCAGTTAAATATCCACATGCTAATTTGAGGAGGAGGGAGAGGACACTGAAGACAAAGGTAATCAGGTGATACATTGGAATTACGTGTTAAAGAAGTTAGGGGCTCTAAGAAGAAGAGGTAAGGAGAGTCAGCATTCCAGGGGTTCCCTCACCGCTTCACCAGAGATCTGAGAATTAGCCCCTGCAGAGCAGAAGCACTATTGAGATCTAGGTACAGTGAAAAGAAAGCTGTGCTTAGAGTCCAGTGATCTGAGTTCAAATCTGCCCCTTCCTCCCTGCCTGAGGAACCTCAACATCCTTATCTGTAAAATAAGGGGGGTTGGACTAGGCAGCTGCTGTCATCACTTCCAGCTCTGACTAGGGTCTGCTGCGTGGACCTGTGATGGCCACATGCTCAGGATGTTCTGATGGCAGTGCAGGAGTGTAATTCAAAGATCCTCATCCAGACTTGTGCCCCCAGGTATATGTGACTGGGTAAGTAAAGGACTTTTGTTGTCACTCCTGCAGCCCCTGAACAGTCCCCTCCTGGTCTGGGAGACTCAAGGTGCCTTCCTAAGTGTCTGGAATGGGGCACAGGAGACAGAGGCCGAAGCCCCACCAGGCACTCAGGGTGTCATAGGAGCAGCTGGGCCTGATGTCCTGGGAATGGTAATGCTTGTATTAATGGCCTTGGGATGCATTACTGCACGTGAGTGGGGTTGTCTCTCTGGGGGCTGCCCAGGTCTCTCTCTCCCTGGGGGCTCCTAGATGTTTGTGGTTGTACCTACTTCCTGACCCCAGCTCCATCAAATGTTCTTCTTCATGCTGGAAGGGGACCAAAACCACATCAAAGTACAGCGTGTAGGACTGTGGCTGACCCGACCAGGAGAGCTCGAAAGGCTCTGCCACAAATAGCCCACCAAGTGTTCTCCTGTACTGTAGATGGGGGTGGAGGTAGCAGGTGATATATGCTCCCCTCCCCCAGGGTCTTTTTTCTTTGTTAGAGTTGGGGTATTGGGTGGAATGTGGGTGAAGTTCTGGGCTTAGAATGAGGAAGACCTGAGTTCCAATCCTGATCCTGAAACTGTCTAGTTCTATGACCTTGGGCAAATCTCTTTACATTTCCCTTTTTCCTCATCTGTACAATGAGGGGCTGACACTAGACAGATGCTGTCTAAGTTCCTGGCCTGTTCTAGTTCTGGAATCCTAAGAGACATGGTTTTATTCATTTAAAAACATTTTTTTAAACAAACACCAAATAAATGAGCATTTCCATACGCAAAGTACAACAGAAAAAGAATTGTGCAGGAATTGCCAACCTCTCTTCCATGCAGCTTGGTTTTTCTTTTGAGGAGACATTAAATTCATTTTTGTAAGTAAAACTGGGGATCTCTTAGAAATCCCTCGCCCTTTTGTCACAGCACATAGTAAATACAATGTGCTATTTCCCAAACTGTCCTGCCTGTCTGATTCCTACTGATATTTGGGCTGTTCTCTTCTTTCCATGAAAAAATGCTTCAATGTCTTCTAAAATTTTTTTTCCCTTTTAAAAAGATTTTGGTGACCCAGCACTAGCTCTCTGGTCCTCTGTCCCCCAAACTGGAAGGAAAACAAAACCCTTCTATCAGATACACAAAACGAATCCCTGTATTGGTGAAAGTTCAAGAGACCTGGTTATAGATCCCACATCCGACCCTTGCTAGCTATGTGACCCTCCCTCTCTGAGCCTCAGTTTCCTTATTTGCAAGCTGAAGGCATTAATACCTGTAACCACTAATCTCACCAGGGTTGTTGAAAGGCAGACATGAGGTAACCACCCACCGAGGTTTTAAGCCCCAGTGATCAGGCTTAAGACAACGTCTTCCCCTGGGATGCTCGATTCAGCTGGGGATTTCTCAAAGATGATTCCATCCCTGGCCGGTCCTATTCCTAGGCTCTCCCTTACCTGGATAAGCCGAGAGGCGGGAATGCCTGGGAGGCTGGCTGTATTCATTCTCCACATTTGAGGCTCCAGGGTTCTCAACTTGGGACCGGATAGTCACAGTGTGGTTGCGATGGAAAGACACTGGATGAGCAGAGAAAGGAAAAGTCAGGGACTCTACTTCCCTCCCCCAGAGAGCCCTTCTTGGTTTTGCAGTCTCCTTCAGGGTACCCCTCACCCCCTCTCCCTTCCACTGGGATTTAGGAAAACCCTAATTTCTGCACCGACTCTGGATGGACAGGGGTTCAGGTGAAGGAAGCAAAGCAGTCAGAAGAGCCAGGCCCCCGGGGCGGGGGCAGGTTCTTAGCATCACTAGGTCCTTAACTTTCACCAGCTGGGCAGCTGGGCCCATTACTAGATCCAGAGCTGATCTCAGTCTGCCGTGTGTGATGCTGGAGGCCTGGAGCTGAGGCCACAGCAGAGAAGAGATAAGGGGCATTGGTGACTCCCTGTTCTCTGAGGTCTCCAGAGCTACAGGTCTCTTAACACATGTGTCTAGCCAAGAAGCCTCCGACACCCCTTTCTCTGAGGGGTGGGAGAGCCTCTGCAGACCACAGCGGTGGCAGCCACGGGAGGGACGGGGTAGGGTTAGGAGCAGACCTCCTCCTTCCTCTCTCCTCCTCCTCCTCCTCCATGGGAAGCCTATCCCAGGCTGCTGGCTCCTTTCTTTGGAGGGGCAGACAAGCAGGGGGAGCTGACCCTGAAGGTCCCTTACCATTCTGGTTCACTCCCGTTGGACCAATCCACTGGCGCTGCTTCTTTTGACGGACTGAGCAATGGAGAGAGACATGAGGGGTTAGAGGCTGACGGCTGGGGAGCAGAGAGTAGGACAGGCTGGAGTCCAGGAGACCTGGCTTCTGTTCCCAGCCTTGCTATGGGATTCTCCCTGGACCTGTGGTCTACACAGAAAAGGCTGATCAGGATCATGCCTTGTTCTCTAGGGCAGAAAAAGCGACTGGCTTTGGAGTCAGAGCCTAGGTTCAAATGCTGACTCAGTGTCCTTGGGCAAGTCACTTCCCCTGCCTGCCTCAGTGTCCTTGTGTAAAATGAGGGGCTGAGCTGTCTGACCTCCAAAGTCCCTTCTACCTCTAACACAGGTCCTGCATTCCCTTTTATAAGCAGCACCTCTGGGAGTCAGCATTGGATGGGGCGCCTCCCCTGCTGCCACCCTTACCTTGGCCCCCCTGCACCCCACCACGGCCTCAGGTTTTCCCATCCGTACCTCTTACTCCTCAGCTTGTGATGTCAGATTCATAAATGTGACCATCCAAGAAAGAGCCCCCTAATTGTAGGACCTCTCCCTCTCCTCTGAGTGCATCCTTCTGAAGGCAGAGTCTGGTGGGCACCACCCCACCCCCCTCACCCCACCCCACCTCACACCCTCCTCTTGCCTGCCTTGAGCTTTTCCCTGCTACAAAGTGATCTTCCCCAAGTGTACGTCTGCCCTCATCCCCTCTTAAACTCAGGGAAAAACAGTGGCCCCCTCCTACCTCTGGGACCAAATAGAAAACCCTCTGCTTGGCATCTAAAACCCTTTATAACCTTTACAATCGACACGTCAGACCCTGCTGACCTTTCTGCCGCTTCTTACCCAAGAGGCGCTCTCTCCCCCTCTGTGCCTTTTCCCCAGCTGTGCCCCATGCCTAGAGTACCATCCCTGCCTCCCCTCCCAGTCTCTCTGATTTTTTTCAAGACTCAGGCCCCACGTTCTGCAGAAGGCAGTCCTGGGCTGCCCCTCCCAGTGCCCTCTCTGGGGAGAAAGCAGACTCTGTTCTGCAGAGATGTCCTGGGGGATTGGGAGGTGGAGTTAGGACAAGAGTCCCTCAAGGACAGGGACTGGCTTGTTCACTTTCTTTGGGGCCCTAGTGCCCAGCACATAATAGGTGCTAAATAAATGCTTATCAAATAATTGACTGACTAGGCCAGGAGCTCTTCTCAAGAGCTGAACGCTGGGCCGGTCAGTGCTCGACAGGGACTGGAGAGATCAAGACCATTCCCAGCATCTCATAGAGAAGGAAACTGAGGCCCAAAGAGAAGTACCCTGCTGGAAGGGATCATGGAGGTCTTTTAGTCCAACCCCATTCCCTGGACTGTTGAGAAAAGTGAGAGCCAGGAAATAGGTCATGATTTACCCAAGATCCCTGTCTCTGTCTGTCTGTCTGTCTGTCTGTCTGTCTGTCTGTCTGTCTCTCTCTCTCTCTCTCTCTCTCTCTCTCTCTCTCTCTGTCTCTCTCTGTCTGTCTCTCTCTCTCTGTCTCTCTCTCTCTCTTTCTCTCTCTCTCTCTGTTTTTTCTTTCTCTCTGTTTTTTTTCTCTTTCTCTCTGTCTCTGTCTCTCTCTCTTTCTCTCTGTCTGTCTCTCTCACACACACACATGTACCACATACACACCTAGAATTTGTTAGGGACTGGAGCCCAGAACAAAAAGGGAAAGAAAGAGGCAGGAGAAGGCGGCTGTATGGGATTAGGGAACCCCACTTACATTTCTTCTCTAGTTTCTTGTAGACCACAGGCCCACACGTCACTAGAAGAATTGCCATGAGGATGAAGGTCAGAATGATGCTTATAACAGTCCCTGCCCCAGGTCCAGCTGCATTTGGGTCCTGGCCTGAGAAAGGACAATGGCATTAGTGCTGAATTTTAATCTCATCGGTATAGTTCTAACTAGGGTAGGGCAAATGGGTCTTTGTCCCAGGGAACTGAAATTTAGAGGAAATTTTACATTTGTACTCCTTTGCTAGATAGAAACAACTGAATTTAGGACTTCACATGAGTAATTTGTTAAAACAGGAAGCTCCCAGACTGAGATATTTCCTCTGCTTTGCAAGCTGTGCCTCGGTGTTTTCCACCCAGCCCCCTCTCCTAGGGGTGGCTATTCTAGCATTTATCCCTATGCATGGGAACTGCTATCTTGGGGGTCATGTCTCTCTCACCATGGAATGGTGTCCTAGGATCTCCTCTCATGAGTTCCTGTGTCCTGAGGTCTGAGATCTCATCTTTCATCTCCACTATTTGTCCCAGGAGAAATTTGTCCTGGGTACCAACATACTAGTCTCTTTGCTCCTGAGCCCTCAGCAGTAAGACAACGTATCATCAAATCTAGTGACTTCTCATTCACTCACACTGGCTGGGCGTTTCCAAGAGAAACTGCTAGAGTTTCTGACACCCCTTAACTCACAAGTGCAACAGAAAGGGTATCTATCATGTCTACATCAACTCAATACAAACGAGCAATTATTTATTATGTGCTAGGTATAAGTCTATCATCTGTTTCTTATCTTTTTCTCATGCATTTGCTCTCCATCTTTTTTGTTTTTGCTTTTTGGAGGGCAATTGGGGTTAAGTGACTTGCTCAAGGTCACACGGCTAGGTTTTGTGTGTGTGTGTGTGTGTGTGTGTGTGTTAAGTGTCTGAGGCCAGATTTGAACTCAGGTTCTCCGGACTCCAGGGCCGGTGCTCTATTCACCACCTAACCGCCCTGCTCTCCATCTTTTAATGGAGATTTAAATCTATTTGCCTACCATTCACCAGTCAATTATTTATACTTGTAAAGAGTGCTTGTAGTTATGTTTATGTAAGTCTTGAGTATATCTTGGCTGGTTAACACCCAGATATTTTCAAGCATTTTAAAATTAGACTGAATGTAATTTCTCCTATCCTCATCCTGATTTTTCTTTTTATTAAAACAAAGACTCATGATTTCTGAAAGTTTATTATTTTATTCTACTTTAATAAAGGTATCATTTAAATTAATTTTCTATTGGATCTTTAGAGTTCTCTAACTCAACCAATTGTGACATCTGCAAATAGATAATTTATTCTCTCCTTTGCCTATAGTTATTCCCCTAATTATTTTTTTTGGGTGCAGCAAACATGTCTAACACTATATCAAATAGTGGTGCAGACAATGGAATCCTTGGTTTACCCCTGACTTTATTAGAAAAGCTTCCAGTGTTTGCTCATTACAAATGAGCTGGTTCTGGCTTTTAGGTAAGGAAAGATCCTTTCATTTTTGGGCTTTTCAATGCTATTGTTGGCTTTTAAAAAAGTATAAATGGCTACTGCATTTTGTTGAAAACTTTTCCTGGTTCTATTGATATAATTATGTAATTTTTTTATTTTTGACTTCTCTCTTTCTATCCATCAAATTGTTTTCTATTATCTATTTATGGACTCTTGCTGATTTAGCTTCTACACAGTCTGCCTTTAAGGTACCAATCAATCTCTTTAGCTTGATGCCCTTTGAGAACTGGGATTGTTATATTTGAGTTTGTTTGTTTTTTTGTCTATGTCCCCAGAGCCCAGCACAAAGCCTGGCAAATAGGATGCACTTAATCCATGCTGACTTTTTTCTTTGTTTTTTTTTTTTTTTATAAGCAATCGGGGTTAAGTAACTTGCTCAAGGTTACACGGCCAATTATTTCTGGGTGTGGTGCTAAGCATCCGAGCCCAGATTTGATCCCCAGGTCATCCCGACACTGGAGCCGGTGCTCTTACTTGCTGAGCCACCTGGCCACCCCTAAGAAATTGGGGTTAAGTAACTTGCTCAAGGTTACATGGCCAGGTGTTTCTGGGTGGGTGCTAAGTGTCTGAGCCCGGATTCGATCCCCAGGTCATCCTGACACTGGAGCCGGTACTCTTACTTGCTGTGCTACCTGGCCGCCCCCATGCTGACTTTCTTGTTGGCAACTAGTCACCTTACACCCCCTTTCTTGAAAGCTGTCCCCTCCCTGTTTCCCCAAGAGAAAGACCAGATGATGCACAACCCTTAGGGAATGGTTGCTTTCCCAGCTTACACTCAATCATTGTGCCTTTGCAGGATGGGTCTGCTTCACCAAATGTGTAGCAATGGGAGAGGTTCCTATGCTGGCAGAAGAGCATGCTGGATGTGGCAGATGGTGATCTTTGAGATGTGTCCTCGGAGATTAGTTTCCCACAGTGCTGTTCATGGCACACCTCTTCCCAGTTCTCTTTTTTCCCACACAAGACTTTCCATTGACCCTTAAAGTACACCTCCACAAAGCCCTTGCAGGGACTGTTTCCACCCTTCAGTCTGCTTTTCACCTTTGGCTGGAAATCTGAAATGAGGAAAGTTGGGGAGAAGAGAAAGTGAAGTAAGAATCGTGGCTAGCTGACCATCTTCTGACAAGGAGTCCTATGCTGTCCAGCCCTTCCCTGTCCCCCAAACCCATCCTGCCACGCCCTAGCTCTTCAGCTCTGTTTGCTCAACCTTCTGCTAAAGAAATGGAAGATTCACAAAGATGAAGCCTCCCCCCACCCGCCCCAAGCTACTCCCTCCAGTGATGGAGTCTGTCTGATTGGCTTCTTTCCACAGCCTCTGAGGTACCTTCTACCTCTAGATCTGGTATCCTGGGGTTGTTCCTTCTCTCTCTCTCTCTCTCTCTCTCTCTCTCTCTCTCTCTCTCTCTCTCTCTCTCTCCCTCCTGAGGCAATCAGGGTTAAATGACTTGCCCAGGGTCACACAGCTAATAAATGTCTGAGGCTAGATTTGAACTCAGGTGCTCCTGACTCTAGGACCAGTGCCCCAGAGTTCCTTTTCAATTAGCATGTCCACCTGTCAGTCCTCCTCCACCCTAGTAACTTTTCCTGTCTGTCCTCCACTCCAGCATCTCCATCAATGGGAGAGAGATCTGGAGTCAGTGGGACTGAGGACACACATTTACTGGCTCTGTAACCACCATCTTTCCAGGCCTCAGTTTCCCTTCCTGCATTGAAAGCATATGTGCTATACTGGTATTAAAAGGACCATTGGCTCATGCCTTATCTACCAATATAAGTTCTAAATGGGGACTTTATCTAGATGTAAAGGATTACATGTAAACAGATTAGAGAAACATGGAAAAACTACCTCTCAGATCTATGGGTAAGATTAAAGTTCAGGACCAAACAAAGAATAGAGAGAGTCACAGAAGATAAAATGGAGAAATTTGATTTTATAAAATTAAAAAAATTTTGTGCAAATCTAAGATTAAAAGGGAAACAATTAACTGGGGAAAATATTTGAAGCAATTTTCTCAGATAATGGCATAATTTCCAAAATATATAAGGAACTGATATGAATTTATCTAAAAGAGCCATTTTCCAATTGATAAATGGATATTAACAGGCAGTTCATATGAACAAGGAAGATATCCAGGCTATATATAGCCATATGAAAAAATTCTCCACTATTAATTAGAGAAATGCAGATTAAAGCAATTCTGAGATCCCAACTAATGCCCATCTGAGTAGTAAAGATGACCAAAAAGGGAAAATAAGAAATGATGGAGGGGCTGTGACAAAACAGGTATATTGATATGCTGTTGGTGGACCTATGAATGGACATAACATTCTGGAAAACAATGTGGAATTATACACAAAAAGTTATGCATCAGTGCATGCCCTTTGGTCCAGCTACAACACTCTTAGTCCTGTACCCAAGAGATATAAAAGAAAGAGGGAAAAGTACTTTTTGTATAAATGTATGTAATTGTAGCAGGTGTGTGTTGGCAAAAATACTGAAAATTAATAGGATACCCATTAACTGAGTAATGGCTGAATTAATTGTGGTGTATGAATGTGAAGACATGGTATTGTGCTGTAATAAAGGAGAAAATTGATGATTTCAAAGAAGCATAAAAAGACTTCTATGAACTGATGCAGAGTGAAGTGAGAACCAGAAAGACAATTTATATTATAAAAATGAATAATTTTGAGGACTTTTATAAACTGATGAATACTGAAATGAGCAGAACCATGAGAAAAAAGATATATGATGACAATAACATTGTAAAAGCAAAGAACTTTGAAAGCTGTGAGAACTCTGATCAATATGGTCCCCATCCATGATTCCAAAGCACAAGTGATGAAGCACGCCACCATTACATAGAGGTGAGGAACTGAGGGTGTAGAATGACACACACACACACACACATATTATATATAATATATATTTGTGTACAGAAACTAAGGGACTTTGCTTTGCTTGGCTATGCATATTTCGGTCTTTTAATTGAAATTTTTATTTTCAATTCCAAATTCTCTCTATCCCCTCGATCTGTATCACTGACTCTTTATCCCCTCCCCCACCTATTCAGAAAGCAAGAAATATGAAACCCATATCAATTTGACTATGCATATTTATTACTAGAAATTTGATTTTTTTCTTTTCTTTTTTTAATGGAATAGGGAGTGAGAGAGAAATTAGATATCTATTAATTAAAAAACAATTAAAATAGAGAGATGGGGGTGCTGCAGATGTGAAATGTTACATTTGCTTTCAAAAGAGGTGCCTGTATTATTAGTTTTACTTTGTTATAAGAGACCTCTCAGGAAGTGAGCAGAATCTATAAATGTTTATAATGTAGAAACAAAATACATCAATGAAATGGAAAGCGTAAACATAGAAGACGAAGGGATTGGATTCAATGGACTTTGAGGTCCCTTCCAGCGCTCAGCCTATGTGTAAGCCAAAACATCAGAGACAGGCTTTGAAGCCAGGCCCTCAGACTCGCCATCTGCTGCTCCTTGCGCATGCCCGTGCAGTCTGGACTCATGAAACATCTGAGCTCCGCGCCATGGTGTCATCTAGGTTGATCTCCCGCTCTTGGTCCCCAGGGTCCCAGTTTGCCTTCTTGCCTCTGGCCTTTCGTTCATGCTGTTCACCACGTGGCGTATCCTCCCTCCCACTCTTTGCCTGCTGCCCGTTCAGTTGTTTACCCGACCCCACCCAGCCCCAAGTCTTTCCTGACCTTGAAAGCTTCCCCCGCCCTTAGATTTCACATAGCGTTTGGGTTGTGCCTTTTGGGCGTTGTGTAATGATAATTCTCTACTTTGGTTTCTTAACTCCTGACTAGGCTGTGAGCTCTTATTCTCCCTTTTGCTCTGGGCTCTGCATACAACAGGTACTTAATAAATGAAAGAACTTCAGAGCCAGAAGAAAACTCAGAGACCATCCAAGGCTAATGCATTCATTTCACTGAAGAAGAAACGGACATGGGGATGGACCACTCACCAGAACAGACAATGGAAATTGTTTGGTTTCCTGGACAGCTCTTCTGCTTTGTGAAGACCTGGTCCAGAGAGGGTGCCTGAGGATCCTTGACTGCCCAGAGGACTGGCAAAGGTTTGAGTCCCTGGGGATTCCCTGAGTCTGTCTTCTCTACTGGTGGGTCCAGATGGCTCAGGAAGGTGCCACAGTTCAGGACCTGGCAGATCTTGTCACCCAGGGCTTCATTCCAGGTCATGGAGTCATAACAGATACTCCCTCCTATACTGCCCCTGTAGAACTCAACCACGCCTGCACATCGAAGTCTCTCCTTCCCCTCCACCAGCAGGAACCTTGGAGGGCCTGGAAGGAAGATAACCAAAAGGGGAAGGGGAGAGAGATGAAGAATCAGAGGAAGGGGCAGAAATGTTCTTTCTCAGATTGAGATAGGATAGAGAGATCATGGAGTCCCTCTCCCAGATGGGTCGATCAAGGCTCGGAGATGGAATTTCGTGGCAGGTTCCAAACTGGGATTCTCAAACATTTAATGGAGGCTTGGGCTATGAGGACCTAATGATGAACTGATGGAACCTCTGATCCCATCCTTCACTGATGCCAATCATTCTGTATTGCCTCGATTTATCTGCCTCTTCTCCCTCTATCACTGATCATCACTGATCTCTGCTCCGTCTGTCTCCTCCACTATTCTAAAGCACTTTCTAGCTGCCTGGTCAGTTTGCAGCACAGTAGTATTGGGAGAGGAGAGGGGGCCCAATCAAGTCAATAGTCCAGGGAGCTGAAGTTAAAGTGGGTGGACCAACACCTGATGGTCTTTCAGTAGGCCAGAAGCAACAGAGCTCAGCTCCTACTTGGCAAGAATAGTTCCTCGAAATAGGAAGCTACTAGATGGGAAACTGAGGTGATATTACCACCCTCCCTCCCCAAAACACAGAGAAGCCTTTAGGCACCATCCTGAGGTCTTTTCTTCCTTTTCCTTCTCCATAACTGAATATGACTTGTTCTTGTTTCAGGTTCATAAATTCCTAGTTACGGTTCTGTTGGGTCTCATGGGAGTTAAGCACCCCATGCCCTGATTCTCTAGAAGAACAGAAACTCAAAGGTCCCTAGAACATGGCTCCTTTCTAGAAGTACCTCCACTAATGTTGAAGGACGACCAAAACAAGCCTCTCCCTGTTCTTGCTCATAACAGCAAAGGTGGAAGTGGGTGGTGCCCAGGATGAATGAGTCATGGGACCTTAAAGAGGGGAGACCTTAGAGGCCACCTAGTCCAAATTGCTCATTTCACAAATGAGGAAGCTGAGGTCCAGAGAGGGTAAAGGACTTGTCAAAGGTCACAACTGTTGGATGGCAGATATGGGATTCATGCCTCATTCTTCCTGCCTTTTCAACTGCCCATCAAAGGATGCAAGCTCCCTCACAGAATTCAAACACAACCTTTTCAGTCTAAGATGCTGTAATCCATCCCCCATTTGACTTGACAACAACCCTGCAATTTTCTGGTTCTATGTGTTGTACAAACAGCAAGGGAAACAGAGGCACTGGAGGCATCTGCCCAAAGTCACAAAGCTGAATTCAGGGGCATTGCCAGGACTCCAACCCAGACTTGTTACTCACAAACCCACATATGCTCTCTCTCTCTCTCTCTCTCTCTCTCTCTCTCTCTCTC
>NW_027187239.1:1094080-1098987 GCF_028583685.1 Petaurus breviceps papuanus
TCTCTCTCTCTCTCTCTCTCTCTCTCTCTCTCTCTCTCTCTCTCACAAATTGGGGTTAAGCAACTTGCCCATGGTTACACAGTTAGCAAGTGTCCGAGGCTGAATTTGAACTCAGGTCTTCCTGACTCTATCTACTGAACCACCTAGCCACCCCCCCCACTCCCTCCATATGCTTTCAGTGAGATGCCAATGAAGCTATCTAGAATAGGAGTAGGGAAATTGCTGCCCCATGGTCCAGGAGAAGACTAGGAGCCCGCCATCCACTAGGAACAACCCTCTGAGTCCCCAGGCTGGGATTCCCATTCTGCCTCAGGGACGGAGCTGACCTGGTGAAGGACTGGAGTGCTCTTACCAATGGGCTTGGGAGAAGTCACAGTGGGCCTCAGAGTGGGTGGGGGTGCTTCAGTAGCTGCTCCTGAAAGGAGAAGAAGCCTTGGATGAGGAAAATGATGAAGCAGGACCTTGGCCCCAGGCCTGTGGGCACAGAGTCTCAGAGATAGCAGTCAGGGACGGTTATAAAAATTGTCTGGGGACAGGTAGAGCCAAGGAAAGGCTGGGATCCCTCTGCCGTACTCATATTCAGCCTGTTGTCAGAGGAGTGGAACGGATAAAAAGGCCCTTCCCTTGCCCCTCCCTCACCCCTGCAGATGCTTCCCATAGACACTGGGACCAGATTTCTCCTGTGGGGGAATGCCCATCCTCAAAAGCCCTTCTTTGGTTCTGGTCCTTGAGGGTCATATCAGAGAAGTTTCTGCTTCTGACAGGGTTCACTAGGCTGGGATGGCTTCCTGGATAAACTATAATTTACTATTTATTCCTCACTTTCTTATTCTACACAAGTCTAGCCAGACTGGCCTTTTCCTGGTCCCCCACACATCCGCACCTCTGAGTCTTTGCACATACTGCTCCCACTGCCTGGGGAAGGGCTCTTTCCACACCTCCAACTCTTAGATTCCCTGTTTTCCTATAAAGTTCAGCTCAGGGATTATATGAAGCCCTCCTTTATTCCTCCCCACCCTTGGGTGCTAGTAGCACACCCTCCCAATTATCTTAAATATACTTTGTGTTTATTTTAGATGTACCTATGAATGTGCCCCAAAAGGATACAAGCTCCTTGAGGGCAAAGACTGGTCACTCTGCGTATCCCCAGCACTTAGAAGAGTGTCTGTATATAGTAGGTGCTTAATACATGCTTGATTAAATGATAGTCTACTTAAATAACTTCACAGGGAGATACCTAATATTTGGAAGGATCTAGAACAAAGGATGTAAGAAACTAGGCATGTTCAGATTGAAGAAAAGGCGCTTTCGGGGTGGGATTGGATTTCTTTTCCAAGCATTAACCTGGCCAGATTTGGAGAGGTTCAGTGCCAGGTTCGTCACAGGGTGAGGAATATTTTAGGCACAAAAAGCTCAAGCCTTGCACAGGTTGTGAGCTGTGCTGCTGCTATTACTGCTGCCATGATTACTCCTACTCTGACTATGATTACTGCTGCTGCTGCTGCTTCTATGATTACTACTATTACTGTTGCTGCTGCTGGTTCAAATTCATATGATGCTTTAAGGTTGGCAAAGCACTTTATATATCTTATCTCATTTGATCCTGACAAAAATGATGGGAGGTAGGCACACAATTCTTATCCCCATTTTACAGATGAGGAAACTGAGAACAACAGAGGCTAAGTGACTTGCACACAGTCATACAGGTGTCCGAGGCAGGATTCAAACCCTGCTCTTCCTGACTCAAGTCTGGAGCTCTCCTCACTGTGCCTAGCTGTCTGTTGGTCCAAGCAGGACACAGAAGTAATTCTGTCACTTAACATACATTTCTAAAACGCTTTCCTTCATGGTACACCCATGAAGGGGGAGTGCAAGGATTCTTGTCTTCATTTTAAAGATGAAGGAAATAGGTTCAGAGAGGTTAGCTGACTTTCCCAGGGTCACATAGCCAGCAAAGGTTAAGTGTCATGGTAGATAAGGTCAGAAAGAACTAGAGTTTGAAACCCATCTCAGACATGTATTAGCTGTGTGACCCTGGGCAAGTCACTTTACCCCTTTGGACCTCAGTTTCTTCATCTGTAAAATGGGGTTAACAACCCCCACCCACCATCCCAGGGTTGTTGTGAGCACAAAATGAGGCATATGTGTAAGGCACTTTATAAATTGTAGCTATTGCAGGTGGTGCAGTGGACACAACACTGCTCCTGGAATCAGGAGGACCTAAGTTCAAATCTGGCCTTAGACACTTACTAGCTGGATGGCCCTGGACAAGTCACTTGACCCTGTTTGCCTCAGTTTTCTCATCTGTAAAATGAGTTGAAGAAGGCAATGGCAAACCACTCCAGTGTCTTTGCCAAGAAAACCCCAAATGAGGTCAAGAAGAGTCAGATACTGGTTGTACGTGGCAACAGCCACATTGTGTGATGTCCAGCTCTGACAAACTCAGCTCTCTCAGCAAGGCAAGGATCTAGGCAGACTCCAACGGCCTGGGGATGGAAAATGGCATCCACATCCAGAGAGAGAACCTGGGAGTCTGCGTGCAGAGCGAAGCACCTGTTCCTCTCCTTTTTTTGGTTTCTTTTTCCTTATGGTGTTTCCCTTTGGTTCTAATTCTTTACAACAGAACTAACATGGAAATATGTTTAATATGAGTGTACATGTGTGGCCTGTACCAGATTACACACTGTCTTGGGAAGGGGGGAGGAGAAAATTCGAACTCCAAATCTTAGTAAAGTGAATGTTGAAAACTAAAAATAGATAAACATTTAAAAAAAGTCAGATATGACTGAAAGTGACCCAACAACAAATTAAAAGGCAGAATTAGGACTTGGGCCCAGGTCTTCCAACCTCACATGGCTGCTTTAGACATAAATGTCCTGGGGTGCTGGTGGGCCAGAGTGGTCTGTGGGGACCTCTCAGCCTCAGGGTACCCTGCCTCCTTTCCACAGGGCTTTCAGCAAAGGCTCAGGACTGGCTTGGCTCTAGGGGCATTCCTCTTGCCTACAGGTTGGATGAGGTGGCCACTCTTCCATTTGGGGGACCGTGGTTTTCTCCCTAGGGAAGGGGCTTGGGAATCACCTGGGTGAGGTCTCAGGGGCTCACCTTGGCAGATCATATGCAGCGCTGGAGAGGAGACGTTTGTGTCCTTGTGGGGGACTAAAGAATTGTGGAAGGAGCAGGCCAGCTTTTTGGTTGTCCCGGAGTGCTCAGCAATGGATCCAGTCTTCTCAGCCCCCAAGCCCAGCTCGCTGGACAGCTTAGTCAAAGCCTGCTTATTTTCCATGCATAAAGTTCCGTTGATACTATTGATCTTGACCTTCAGTTGTATCTGACAGGTGTGGCTGGAGCCAGTCACCTCCCTGAAGGGCCCTAGAGAGGAGCAGAAAAGGTTAGAAGGTCAGACCTGGAGAATCACTGGGCTCTGTGGCCCCCAGTGCTAGTTCTGAAGAGGAGGGGGTTGGCAGCTTTATAGGAACCCGGGTTGGCTGATTCCTTTCCCTGGGCCCCTAAATCCGAAGAAGTTTTAAATAATAGACAAATACGTCTCCTTAGAACAGACTAAAGAGCCCTGTGAAGTGGGAGGGACAGATGTTCTCAACCGTATTCTACAAATGGGGAGCCTGAGAGACCCAGAGATGGGGAGGCTCTTGTCCAATCTCATACAGCTGGGAAATGCCAGTCAGGTCTTTCTACTAGGAGTATCATGGGATTTTAGAGTTGGAGATTCTCTGGTTCAAGCCTCTCATTTTACAGGTGGGGAAACTGAGGCCCAGAGAGAGGCAGCCCTCCAGATGGAGCATTGGCATTTTTCCAATGCACTGAATAGAAACATCTGATGGGGGGAAAAGGGATTGTGTTCCATCCCCCATGCAGTGTGAACATGTGAATGTAGTTATAAGACTTCTGTATGATAAATACTCTCATATTTATGTTGCGGTATGTGTGTGTGAGTGAGTGAGTGTGTGAGTGTGAGTGTGAATGTGTGCACAGACCTGAGCTTCTACATGTCTAAAACATAGGGGTATAGATGTGTGGGCGACATTGTACAGTTTCCGTGCAGTAGGTGGATGGGTCTCTATCAGACCACTCCCAAATTTCCTTTCGAGACTAAATTTCTCAAGACTACAAATCCCTGCATTACTCACCTGAGTGAGGCAGCTGTGGTCCTCCATGACCAGAAGAGACTGCAGAGAAGAGACCAGAGTCAGGGAGAGTAAAGAAACAGGCAGAAACCAACGTCGTTGAAATCACAAGCACCAACAAACCCCTTGACATCCCAAAGTAGAACCAGCTGCTTCAGGAAATAGTGAGTTCCCTGACTATCTCCAAGTGAGTGTGGGTGATCTTGGAGAGGGAATCATGGGCTCCAGGCTCCTCACTTTACAGATGGAGAAACGGGGTCTCAGAAGGGGATGGAACTTTGTACTGGAAGCATTGGAAGTCAGGGATTCCATGCCAAAGGACCTCAGCTGGGGTACTTCTGAGTAGAATGTCAGCCCCTTGAGGGCAGGGATGGTTCCCTGACAATGAACAATGCCTGGCACACAGTAGGTCCTTAATAAACCCTTACTTATAGGACCCCAATTCTAGAGTTGGAAGAGTTCAGAAGGTCTCAAATCCCTTCCTTCACACTATAGGCCCAGGACTGAACTGGCTGGATGGACATGGGAGCGTGCACCACCCCAGGCCTGGAGCCTCTAGTCCAGAGGATTCCTGACTCCCATAGGGGCCTCTTCCTCTGAACATTCCCTTCCTAGTGCCTGGAGGCAAATCATGGCCACCTGTATCTTCCATCCTTGCTTGATTCCAGAGCCTTCAGGGATGAGCTTTTACTTATTCATAAGAGGAAGGGGAACGTTCACTTTGATGGGCAGAGTTGGTCTTACAAATAAATGTTATGCCTCTGT
>NW_027187239.1:1099387-1114162 GCF_028583685.1 Petaurus breviceps papuanus
AGAGAGAGAGAGAGAGAGAGAGACAGAGAGAGAGAGAGAGATGGGGGCGGTAATTTGAAGGCCCTGGCTTGCTGTCCCCCAGACATTTTCCTTACCACCTGAAATTCTGCCATTAGAAATTTGTTTCATTCTGGCTTCATTTCTATCTCCAGTGGCTCCTGGTTGTCCCCTTAGGAACAGACACTGTTATCACACCCAGTCACTTAACTAGACCAAATACCATTACCCAGAATACCTCGTAATACAAGTGGACAGAGCATTGGTTCTCAAATCAAAGGACCTGGGTTCAGATTCCCTCCTCTGACATGTGATCTTGGGCAAATCATTTAACTTCCCACTCTAGATTCCTGCCTCCTGTTCTCCATGACTGGAATGTACCTATAAAATGAGGGGACTGAACTAGATGACCTCCGACATCCATTCCCCCTCTGACGCTGAGATGGGAAGAAGGGACTGGTAGGGACTGGGCCACTACCACCTTTCCTTCTGACTCTGGCCAATAGAAATCTGGACCCGTGGACTTTCCACACTGGAAGTGCCCTCTGCCCTTCTGGGCCTTCCCTCCAATTGGCCACTTCCTCCCAAAACCTCCATTTTGAGAAGGATGCCCTGTCAACCATGATTTCATGCCTCTCCAGGCTGTACCCCTGACTCTCCCAGATTCTCTCTACCATGTCATGGCAGGGTCCATGGAGGCGGGCACAAGATACCACTGGGGCACATCCCAGTGGGTTGACTGTCCTCCTGGGGGGGCACTGGTGCTATAGGTAATTGTGAGGGGCTCAGGCAGGCCACCAATACCTTAAGCTTCTCATTGGAAATTGGGCACAGTACCAGCCCCTCCCTTCTGGATGGGAGGTGTAGTCAGGTATGGCACCAAGGCCCCTCTGCAGAGCTCTTTGCAAACTTGGAAGCACCCAGGACATGTGCCCTGCCCCCTGGGATTGTAAAGCCCATGCTTCCTTCCCCACAGCAGCCTGGGTTAAGCCTTCTAAGAGCAAATGCTTCCTCCTCTTTTTACATCTGAGGAAACTGGGGCTGTTTGAGCTGAACAGAGCCATCAGCTAGAGTTCGTCCAGCAGAGATCAAGTCCCTGCTGAAAAGGAGCTTGGATTCTCCTGGTTCCTCTGAGCCAGAGAGCCTGGGTATGAATCCTGGTTCTTGGGTGATTCAGGACAGGCCACTTAACCTCTTTGGGGCTCAGTGTCTTTGTCTCTAAGTTAACGGAGGAGGCTGGACCAGATGCCTTCAAAGGTTCTGTCCAGCCCTTCAGCTGTAATTGTAATAGTATATTCATGTTAATCCTAATATTATAACAGTGGGATGTCTAAGGTTACTCCTCTATTTAGCAGAACAAGGCCATCTCGCCACTACAGCTTGAGCCTAACCTTGTCTTGGGGCAGGGCTCCATCTCCCAGTCACCCTTGGATCTTGAATTTAGAGCTGGCAGAGCAGACATTGGCTCTACCCACCCTGGTGCAATGGGAGGCTTGGTGTAGCAGCAGAAGGAGGATCCTACTGGGGAATCATCAAAGCTGGACCTTACTTCGAGTCCCACCACTGGTTTCATAATCCTGGCTGCTACTTGACCCGATTAGAGGGGTTAGAGCTGGAAGTAATTTTACAGTCGTCCAGCAGCCAGCAACCAAGCGTCAGTCAGAGCTCAGACTTGAAGACTCTGTATATGTTCTATGGGCACCTAATTATTTACAGGATAGCAAAATGAAATAGAGAATAGAATGTTTTAAGGTTTGCAAAGTGTTTTTCCTCACAATAAACATGAGAGATACAGTAAATACCAAAGATAGGAAGGTTCCAAAGTATCCCAACTAGCCTGAAACCCAGATTTTCTGGGTTTCAACCTAAGATTCTCTCTGCTATGCCAAGCTCCTTCTGTTAATTTTGTTGTTCAGAGGAATCTAACTCTTCCTGACCCCATGTTCCATACGGTCCGTGTGGTTTTCTTGGCAAGGTACTGAAGTGGTTTCGATAACTGGCCACTGACCCAGACAGCTGTAGAGGTTAAAGTGAGGCTGGTGACTTCTGCATGGCCTGGCCTTACTTAAACCCAATTCACTGGCATGTCATGGCATCACCTCCCTGATGTCACGGTCCTCTTTGAGAATGAAGGACAAATAAGTATTCCCAGTATTAAACACATAGTATTTAATAAATGCTTGTTCCTGGGACTTGACTTTTGACTTTGCTGAGCCACTTAGAGGTGGTCCCCCTCTGCTTCTTATCATCTGTGTGACCTTGGAAAAGTAATTTCTTTGAGCCTCAGTTTTCTCCCCCATAGAATGGTTGTAACAAGATTACAAGAGTCTCCGATACCACCAGCTCAAACTCTTCCAAAGCCAGAGTCAGAAAGTGACTTTACAAGATTAATCCATCAACCAAGTGAGCATTCAGTTAGTGCCAACTCTGTGCCCAGCCCAGATCTCCAGGCCCCTAAGAAAACAGACAAAATGAGGAGACCATAGTGTTGGAAGGGACCATAGAGGCCATTTCTTCTTCTTCTTCTTCTTCTTTGCTTGTTGGAGAGGGAAGGCAGGGCAGTTGGGGTTAAATGACTTACCCAAGGTCACACAGCTAGTTTTGTGTTAAGTGTCTAAGGTCATATTTGAACTCAGGTCCTCCAGGGCCGGTGCTCTATTCACTGCACCACCTAGCCACCCCAGTCACTTCTTCTTAACCTCCTCATTGTACTCATGGATAAACCAAGGCCCTAAGAGTCTGACTCATCCTAGGTCACACAGAGCCAGGATTTGAACCCAGGCCTTCTAAGGTCAAATACAGTGTTCTTGCCCTCATACCCTACTGATAATACCTGCCCAACCCATCTTTAATTTTTTTTGTCAACTTCTCAGACCTGGAAGGAACCTCAGAGCTCACGTGACCCAACCCATACCTTTGTCTTGAGAACATCCCTACCCAGAGTCCATCCCCCTTCTCTTGAAGACCTCCCATGACAGGGAGCTCACTGCCTCCCCAAGGAACCCCTACCTCCCAGGGGTGTTAGCATAATGCCCTGCACATAGTAGATGCTTAATCAACATTGATTGATTGATGTTGTGAGGAAAGTCCTTTGTAAAATCCAAAGCTGGAGAAATTGGAGCTATGATATGTCACCAGCTGCGTGACTTCAGCCAAGCCATATCCTCTCTTTAGGCCTCAGTTTCACCTATAAAATGATGGGGTGGTACCAGGTGATCTCTGATGTCCCGTCTATCTCAAAATTCAATGTCAGACATCCTTTGACTCGAGGGGCCTCCCAGCCCCAACCTGTGGCAAAGGCAACCCTGATGAGGACCTCAGCCCAGCTCTGAATACAAGAAGTTTGCACCAAGTCAGGAAGAACCTAACCATGTCCAGAGCAGAAGTAGGACCCTCCTCAAGTCTGGTTCCCAACTGAGGCATGTCCCGGCCATGTACCTGACCCAATCTGGGGGCATTTCTTGGCAAAGACTTCTAACCCCAGGCCCCCTTTTAAGAGATCTAAGCTGATTAGAAGGAAAGATAATTGGGAAAAATTTATAGACAGTTTCTTGGATAAAGATCTGATATCTCAAAGATATAGAGAACTTTGTCTAATCTATAAGAATATGAATTATTCTCCAATTGACAAATGGTCATGGGATATGAATAGACAGTTTTTGAATGAAGAAATCACACCTATATAGTCATATGAAAAATGCTCTAAATCATTATTGATTAGAGAAATGCAAATTAAAACAACTTTGAGGTACCATCTCACACCTATTAGATCGGCTAAAATATTAGAAAGGGAAAATGACAAATATTGGAGGGGAGGTGGAAAACTTGGGACACGAATTCACTGTTGGTGGGACTGGGAAATGATCCAACCATTTTGGAATGTGGAATGATGTGGAACATGCCCAAAGAGTTCTAAAATTGTGTATGACCTTTGATCCAACAATACCACTAGGAGGTCTATTTCCCAAGGTGTTCGGGGAAAAGGAAAAGAACCTATGTGTTCTAAAGTATTTATAGCGTCTCCCTTTGGGGTAACCAAGAACTGGAAATCAAGGGTATGCTCATCAGTTGGGGAATAGCTGATTGCAACGGAATTCTACTGTGCTACAAGAAATGAGGAGCTGGTTCGTTTAAAAAAACAGAGAGTAAGAGCACCGGCTCCAGTGTCAGGATGACCTGAGGATCGAATCCCGGGCTCAGACACTTAGCACCCACCCAGAAACACCTGGCTGTGTAACCTTGAGCAAGTTACTTAACCCCAATTGCTTAGGGGTGGCCAGGTGGCTCAGCGAGTAAGAGCACTGGCTCCAGTGTCAGGATGACCTGGGATCAAATCCGGGCTCAGATACTCAGCACCACACCCAGAAATAACTGTCCGTGTAACCTTGAGCAAGTTACTTAACCCCGATTGCTAAAAAAAAAAAAAGAAAAAGAAAAAACATGGAAAGACTCACATGAAATAATGAAGAGTGAAGTGAGACGAACCAAGAGAATGCTGTTTACAGTAAGAACAATATTGTTCTAAGAATAATTCTGAAAAACCAAGTTATTGTGAAGATTGTGAATATTCACATCAACTACAAAGGACCTATGAAGGAAGGTGCTATCCACCTCCAGAGAAAGAACTGATAAATGGAAGTAAGCAGAGTATGGTTTTATGTATATATATATATATATATATATATATATATACATATATATATATACATATATATATATATATACACATATGTATATCTGTGCCAAATGGTGGCATTCTCTAGTGAGGTGTAGGAAGGGAGACAAGACAGTCTGGAACTTAAAATGTAGCAAAAAATAAATTAAATAAAATTTTAAAATAAAATAAAGTATTTTTTAAAAAGTAGCTCAGGGCCCAAGAAGCAAGTCTCATCATTCTTTAATTCTCAGGCAAGAGTTAAAGGATGAGCATCAAGGAGAAGGCTTGGGCCCTCTCCCAAGTCATTAGATTTAAAATTAGAAGCAGAAGTGTGCTGGCATTCTTGAGAGCTGACTGATAAATTGTCAGCATGAGCATTTATACCTCAAAAATCAGTAAGAATTACAAAGCACAACTTTATTGTTTTGTTGATTGTTTAGACTTAATAAAATGCTGGAGAAAATATTAATAATGCCGATTGAACTTAAGACTGTCATGGGTGTGCTTTGGGGGAGGGAGTCAGTCGTTAAACATTTCTCAGCATACTCTTGGCTATAAAGGAGCTGAGAAATCCTTATTTGCTAGACAGGGAGTCAAGTCCAAAGATGGGAAGGGCTTTGCCCAGAGCCATACAGCTCCTAATTAGGGGAGGTGGGATTCAAACCCAGGTCCTCTGAATGAACATCCAGTGCCCTAATAATATACCACCCCTATCTCTCCAGCCTGCAGCCTGCCCACCTCTGACAGGTCCCCTCTGTGCTGCCAATCTCTCAGAGTCTTTGGCAGGGCCGCTCTGGGCCTCATAGCTCTGGTGGTCAGGACTTGGGGCTCTGTGGTCAAGGGTTCATGCATAGTCTTATATGAGCCAAGATGGAATTCTGGCACCCTGGCCGCTAGCTGGGTGACCTTGGATAAATCACTGCCCCTTCTGGGTCCCAGTTCATCAATAAAATAAGTGGGTTAGACCATAGTCACTTCTCGTCCTGACATTCTAGGATCCTGTGACCCCAGAAGAGAGTCCCACTTTCCATTCTCTCCCCTCTGATCCTACATTCCTTCTCCACTGCATGTTCCCCTGCCCTGACAGGCATGACCCAGAGTCATAGGATATGAGATCTGATGGTCCTAATCTCTCATGGCATAGATGGTCCGGGACACCAAAACTTTAGTGAAATGTGGGGTAACAACAATTATAATAGGCAGTGTAAAGGTTAGAAAATGCTGCATATGCAGGGTGTCCCAAGGGTCCTAACATTACTTTCAAATTGAATGAGCTTTAAGTAAAACTTGTAGGACAACCTGTACATGACTGCATTGAGTCTTACAATCTCGTTAAAGCACTTTATAACCGGTGGCACAGCAGGGAGATCTCAGGGATGGGTAACTAGGAAGACCTGCGTTCAAATCCAGCCTTACTAGCTTTATGATTCTGGGCAAGTCACTTGGCCCGAGTTTGCCTCGGTTTCCTCATCTGTAAAACGAGTGTATTAATAGCACCTCTCAGGGTTGTTGTGAGGACCAAATGATATAAGAATTGTAAAGACCCTGGCACACAGTAGGCACTATTTTATAACTATTAGCCATCATTTATTATTTTTATCAATATCTCCAATCTCATTTTGCTTCTTATTTCCCTTCCCTCATTTTCCAGTCCAAGCCTATCTGGTCTTCCTGCTGTTCCTCGAAGGCAATAATCCATCTCTCTCTCTATGACACCCTCCATCCCCCACCTCTGGGCCTTTGTCCAGGCTGCCTGCCATGTTAGGAGTGAGCTCCTTCCTCACCCCTACCTCTCAGAATCCCTGTTTTCCTCTAAGACTCAGCTTTAGCCCACCTGCTTCAGGAAGCCTTTTCTGATTCTCCTCACCACCCATCCCAAATGCCCAAGCTCTCTCTCCAATCCCCAAATTATTGTATTTACTTCCTATCTACCTGTGGAGGAGAGACTGGAAGCTCCCTGAGGGCAGGCATCATTTGTCATTTCTCACTCAGGGACTTCTCTGACTGACTTTCTCATCAAGGCCCTGGGCCCGGGTCCCCTACCTCCTCCTTTCTCCCGTCCCTCTGCAGCTTCCCTTTGGGTGCTATCTTTCGGATTAGATTTTATGCTCCTTGAGGGCAGGAGCTGCCTTAATTTTTTTCATATTTGTAGCCCTCATTCTTAGCCTAGTGCCCTGGGCTCTAAATAAATGTTCCCCGACTATTCCTTTTTTGGTAATATTTGCCTCCCCGGCGCTTTCGCACACACGTAGCAGGTACCTAATAAAGGCCTGCAGATGGATAGATCGATGGAAATTCTGTGAGCTAAGTGCTGCGGGTAGCATTATCTCCATTTTATATTTAAGAGAACTGAGACTCAAAGAGGAAGTAATTTGCCCCCTATCTCCAGCCAGCGATCCGACCCACCATTTCGTACTTCAATCCCACAGTCATTCATTTAGAGGCGATGACTTGCTAGGAGCTAAGGGGTCAATCCTTGCCTAGAAGGAGCTCCCCAAGGGTCCTAACGTGGCTGCTGCCCGTGACTTCCTTCCAGACACTGCTTCGTCCCACCCACTGCAGGAGGGCTTCGCTCTGAGAGTACTCGCCTCTCCCCCCCAACCTTCGCCCTGTCGCTCTCCAGGGTCTGTCTCATTATCTGCCTCCCCCCTAGAATGCGCGCTCTGTGAGGGCAGAGGGGGACCTTTTGCCTTTCTCTGCGTGGGCAGCTCTTGCCACGGTGCCCGGCGCGCGGTAAACGCTAAATAAACGCTCCAAACAGCCCTGAGCCTTCTCTGTCTCTGAGAATGGACGTGCCTTTCCAGTAGGGATTGTTTTCTCCATTGCCTTTGGGGATTCCCATGCTTAGCATGCAGTAGGCGCTTAATAGATGCATGGCCACGATTTGATTGTCAGAGAGCTACTGGATGACTCAGTGTCTCTGCCGAAGAGCATCGTTGAGTCGGCGCTTTTGCCATTGACTCTTCGGGGGGGAAGCTTGATGACCACTGATGGCCACCATTTCTAAAGGGCTTTAAATCTGCAGAGCTCGTTTCAACGAAACCTCCCCAACAACCGCAGAGAGAGTCAGCAGGTCCTAGTGGATAGAGGGTCATCCCCCAAACCTGGAAAATCTGGGTCAAGCACTGATCAGACACGTGCTGACTGTGTGACTCTGGGCTATTCATTAATGTCTCAGTGTCCCAGGCAATGGAGACTGTGAGACTGAAGAGAAGGTAGCAACCTGCACTGGAGGGGGGACTTTCCTCATCTGGAAGTTCTCTGACCCTTAACCCTGTTAGGGAGGTACTATAGGCATTATCGTGTGTATATATGTGTATGTCCAGATGTAAATATAACATGTCCATATAAACACAATATATGTATTTATAGTATATAAATGTTTTATATAGATATGGTATATATACATCTAAATACACATAATGTTTCCATATAAATAATACATTTCTCTATATAAATGCACATGATTCTCTATAAATACATACACGTTTAGATATAAACACATATATATGTTTCAGTACATAAATCCACATATAAATGCATGTATTCCTGTATATAAATATGTGTGTATGTTTCTCTATATAAATCTATATCTAAATACATGTGTTCCTATATATAAATACATTTTTCTATATATAAATTCACACATGTTTTTCTAGATAAATACATAGATTTCCATGTATAAACACCCATTTTTCTATATATTAATGCATATGTGTTTCTATATAAAATGTATGTATGTCTCTCTATATAAATACATAGATGTCTATGTAAATTCACAATATGTTTCTATATATAAGCATATAGATATTTTCTACATAGAAATGTGTGCGTTTCTCTATATAAATCCATATCTAAATGCATGTGTTCCTATATATATATTTCTATATATGAATTCACATATGTGTTTCTATGTAAATACATAGATTTCAGTGTATAAACATCCACATTTATATACACAAATGCATATGTTTCTACATAGAAATACATAGATAACTATATAAATCCCCCCTGTTTCTATATATAAACACATAGATATGTTCTATATAGAAATCTACATATAGGTTTCTATATATTAATTCACACAAGTCTCTATATAAGAACACACCCATACATGCACACACACACACACACACACACTTCCTCTAAACAGAACTTAGAAGGAAGATGCAATTTTGCTATGATTGGAATTATTGGAGGCCACGAGGTGTACCCAGACTTTGTGCCTAGCGCTGTCTCCACCATCCCCAGCTTTCCCATGACACTGGGCACCCCTTGAAAGCAGGGATTGCCTGTTCTCAGTTCCTCCAGCACAGTGCCTGTCACATAGTGCAGAAGCCCTCAGTAAGTGTTTGGTGACAGACTGCCCATTCTCACTGGAGGGGGGCTGTCCTCCGAGGAAGGCCGAATTGGGCTTTTGAAAGGTGATCTCCCAGCTTCTCAAAGACTCTGTCAATGGAGGACAAGAACCACCAAGTCCTATCAAGCTGGGGAGGCCTTGGTCAAGTCAACAAACATTTATTAAGGCCTTATTGGTGCCAGGCCCTGTGCTAAGCCCTGAGGACACAACGAAAGGCAGAAGCATGGTCCCTGCCTGGTGACGGATTGTATGTCTCTTCCATTGGGTCACTGGGTTGCTCTAGTCAATTATGTTCTCTGCCTTCTCAACTTATCATCAATCAGTCAAGAAGCAATTATTATACACCTGCTAGGCTGGTCTAATCCAAACCAACAAACATTTCTTAAGTACCAACTACCTACTGCTCACTGTTCTAAGGTGGGGGGGTGGGCGAGTAAGAGAAGAAACAGAGACGGTGTCTCTGCCCTGAAGGATCTCGGGTATGTATGTGATTATCGAGTTATATGCAGGGATTTTCAACCCTTTCTGTGCCTTGGACCCTTTGGGCAATCTAGTGAAGCCCACTGACACCTTTTAAAAATAATATTTGTTGTCACTTCTTTCATAATGGAAGAAAATGCTAAATTTCATTTAGAGGTAGGTGAAAATTAAACAAAGAAAATAAAAGATGTCATTTTCTTCCCACATGAATAAACCCAAATCTATCCATGGGCCCCTTGGGAATCTGTGGGTCCTGGCAGGCCATGAGCTCCTTGAAGGCAGAGCCCTGTCTTTATAACCAGGCCCAAGGTCTGGCATAAAGTAGATGCTTAGCAGCTGGGTAGCCCGTGGAGAGAGCACTGGGTCTGGAGTCAGGCAGACCTGTGTTCAAATCCCACCTCAGATATTTTGCTTACTATGTGACACTTTGTCACTTAGTGTCTCTCAGGCTGTTTCTTTATTTATAAAATGGGGGTAGTAATAATTATCTGCTCTCCAGGGCTGCCATGAGGATGAAATGAGAGAATATTATAAAGCACATTGAAAACCTGAAAACACTGTAGAAATGCTGCCTAGTTTCATGAGTGTATAAATGCTCATCGAATTGGATTAGACCAGAGCGGTTAAAAGGAGAGTGGCCCGTCACCAGAGGGATGCTCAGGGAGCTCCCAAAGACTGTCTACAGAACCATCCTCTGATTTCCCTGCAGCCTGGGCCACTCCCTGCTCAATGGCTCCCTCTCACTCCTAGGATCACACCCAGAGTCCTGCCTTTGGGATCTAATGCCCCTGCTGTCTAGCTCCATCCTTCATATCAGGCCCCCAGCCAGCCAGACTGGCCTTCCTGCCCTTTCTCATGCCGCATGGTCCCTCTCCTGTCTGTCTTTGCACCAGCTGCCCCCCAGAGTCACAGAAGGTGACACTTATCCCCACCAGTCATTTTATCCATGCTTGGTGAGCCCTCCCTCACCTCTGCCTCTTAGGCTGTCTCTTCTCCAGGCTCAGCACCTGCCACATTCTACCTGGGGCCTTTGGTGATTCCCCCTCCTCACAAATGACCTCATAGTTATTTCCATCTACTTACATGTGTGAGCAGCTAAGTGTTGCAGGGGATAGAGGGCTGACCCTGGAATCAGGAGGACCTGAGTTCAAATTCAACCTCAGAGACTTCCTAGCTGTATGAACCTGGGCAAGCCACCTCACCCTGCCTGCCTCAGTTTCCTCATCTGTAAAATGAGCTGCAGAAGAAAATGACAAGCCATTCTGACATCTTTGCCAAGAAAATCCCAAGTGGGGGTCACAAAGAATCAGACATAACTGATCACAAAACAGCAACAAAAGACTTATATGTGTACATGTTGTTTGCCCCAATGGGACATAAGCTCCTTGAGGGCAGGGGTCTGTTTCATTTTAATCTTTGTATTCCTTGCCATAGCACCAGGCACATAGCTGGCAATTAATGCTTATTTTTTTTTTAAGCAATCGGGGTTAAGTAACTTGCTCAAGGTTACAGGGCCAGTTATTTCTGGGTGTGGTGCTGAGTGTCCGAGCCTGGGATTTGATCTCCGGGTTGTCCTGACACTGGAGCCGGTGCTCTTACTTGCTGTGCTACCTGGCCGCCCCTCAGTTAATGCTTATTAATTGATTAATTGATGGAAAGGGTTGTGATCTCTACCAGTGAATGAACTCAAGCATCCCAAGAGACAGAATCTTGCAGATACACACACACACACACACACACACACACACACTTTGTGTCAAGTTACTTTCATCTATATAACCTCCTTGCAACATATTTTGATACAGAGATGGGGATTGGGGTGATTCTACCCATTTTATACCTACAAAATTGAGGTCCACTGAAGCTAGGAGTCCACAGTCATACTCTAGGTCAACCATAGGCCTAGGGTGCTGAGCTGGGTCTTCTGACTTTGTCTGTAGGAGCATGTCACTCCTGTAAGTTGGCCTTCAAGGGCAGATTCTCTGGGCCCACAATGGAGCTAAGGCTGTGGCAACTTCCCATTGGTTCAACAGAGCCAATAGAGCATGCTCTGTAGCCGGCACCCTCCCCTCCCTGACCTTCGCTCCTTGGGCACACAGTAACCAACTTTTACCTGTTGACCAGAGCTGGTTCACTCTCCCTGGCATCACTGGACCTGGGTTCAGATCCTGGCAGAAGCATATGGCCAACAGTGGCTTATCCATAAGAGATGCTATGTAAGCTGTCACCCAAGCCCCACTCACTCCCCTCCGCATCAGTTCATACAAGTCATCCCAGGCTTCTCTGAAACCCTCCTCATTTCTTGTCACACCAGAGCGTTCTATCACAGCTGTGTGGCATCATTTGTTTGGCCCCCGGCTCAGCTCTGTGTGTTTGCAACAAGGCTAGTGTTTTTCTTTTTTTTCTTTCTCAAAGAAGGGAGAAGAAATAAGTATTTGTTTTGAAAAAAGAATAATATTTAATTGAAAATTCATCCAGGAAATGTGATCAGAAAATGAATGGAAAGGAGGGTGGAGAGAGGGAAGAGAGAGATGGCAGAAGTGACCCTGCCCTTTCCCCTCTCTCCAGGCCTCAGTTTCCTTATTTGCAAAATGAGGGGACTAGATGAGGTAACCTCCAAGCTTCCCTTCTGGCTCTAAATCTATGAGCCCACGAACTGGACAGATGGACAGGGAGAGGCCAGGGAAACTGAGGCAGAGCAGGATTTTTCATTGCATAGATCTTTTATCAGATGAGAGTCAGGCCCCTAAGTTTTGATAACCCTAGGCTGGGGAGCTGGGACTCCCTGTAAAGGGGCACCCCACCTCTGACCATGCCATAGAAACTCGACATAATTAGTAACAATGTTTGAGACTGTCTGGGAAAAAAAAACCCATCAGGACTGAAATGAATGCCATGTCCAAACCTGACTCCAAGGGGCTGATGAAGCAGCCAGAGCTACGGGGGCTGAATCAGGCATACACCGTCAGACACAGTCAGTGTGCCTCTTTGATTTCCTTATTTGTCCCCTTGTTGGACAGGGCTGGTGTGGGTAGAATTCCATTCTACTCCCAGACTCCTGCTCTATCCACCCCTGGGGACAGGGATAGTTGGGTAGTTCAAACAATTTCGAATTTTGACACCTTCTCAGCAATTTAGAATCTCAGAAGGCTGTGAGAGCACTGGGAGGGGGTCAGTGACTTCCCTGGGGACACTCAGCCAATGTGTGTGAGAGACAGGCCTCAAATCCAGGGTTTCCTGACTTTTACTTGGCCTCTGTAACTCACTAGTTGTATGACCTTGGACAAGTCACAAGCCATCGATTCTCTAAGACTTTTATTGAACTACTGAGCAGGTGCCAAGGAGGGCAAGTTTCTGCTCTGGGAGTTCCCTATGCCAGTGAAATCATAGGTCTGGTGCCCCCTCCCCCAAATGCTCCATTGTTTCTGGTTTGACTGGCCCAGTGTATCCTTGGATATCCAGGGGCTGATTGATTCCCCCTCCCATTCTGTGGGCACAGGGCACTGTCCCCGCTGGTCCCACACATGGACATCTATGATGTGGGGCCACCAGGTGGAAACTGAGGGGCTCAGGGCTCTGTTGATACCCCCGGGAAACTTCTCAGGCCACGGGATAATCCCTTAGCCCCAGTGATAGGAGAAGGCTTAGTGTCTCAAGGAAGTGACTTGAGCAGGCGATACCTAGGGCCTCCCATTGTACTTTTTAGAGAGTGCTTCATTTCCTCCCGACCTTCTTTGTTCTAAACTTGGCAGATGCTACAAGGGTTCAGGCTATGATAGTGGTTAGATGGCTGAATTTAGAGTCAAAAGGACCTGGGTTCAAATTTCACCTTGGATGTTTACCTACTGTGTTCCTATGGACAAACCATAGCCTCCCCCAAGCCTCAGTTTTCTCATCTGTTAAATAAGTGTAAGGCCCAGGTAGGTCCTGAGCTGGTGAGGCGGCGCGTAGATGTCCCCTTGTTAATTGTAAAGGGCTATATCAGCCTCAGTCTTGGGGAGACAACCTTCCAGCCTGTCCCACCCATCAGTCTCCAGGATTTAGCGTCAGGTGGGCTTCCAGCCAGTTTGACAGAGCATGTCCCATGCTCCCTCCCTTATGCCTCTGGGTGAACATCCAGAGGGGGTGGGCATGAATGAAGCTAGCCTACAGGGAGAACTCAGGTTTGTGACGTCCATTTCTCTGGACGTGGCCGGGCCCAAGAAATAGAATTTGGAGCTGAAAGAGCCTCAGAGATCACGTTACCCAGCTCCCTTGTTTGGCAGAGGGAAGGTGGCTGAGTGGAGAGAGCACAGCTGAGTGGGAGCCAGCGGTTCTGGGGTTGGATGAGGCCTGGCCTCAGCGGGCATCTAGTCCAGGTCCTTCATGAGATTATTGGGGAAACAGGCAGCAAGTGGCTGAATAAAATTTGGAACCCGGCTCCTCTGGCCCTAAGTCTGGGGCTCTTTCCGTTATTTCTGACTATCGCTATAAATTGAGGAGATCTCCTAGCTCAAATTCTGCTTCTTGAAGAAGGACAAGACCAAAGAATAGGAAGATCCCTAAATCTGGGCCCACCCTCAGCTCTAACTGCACCTCCCCTCATCTTCACCAGACTTGCCCGCCCTGAGGGCTATGGGAGAGAGAACATGGGCCAGAGGGATGCAGGGGAACACTCCCATGCCCAGAGGCCGGATCCGCCCTGACTGACATCGGGGGCTGCTGCAGGGTTTCCAATAGAGGACAATTGCCCCCCAGACAAATGACCTCTTGTGTGTGCAGTTCAGCATCTGCAATGGTAGAATGTAAGCCCCCTGAGGGCAGGGATGGATTTTTCACTTCTCTCCTTGTATCCCACGTGCCTTGGACTCTGCCTTTCACATAATAACTGTTTCAATCATTCTTATTGGATGGAGCAGAATGTCCCTTCATTGACTCATTTCCCCGACACAATATCTTTCTCTTTTTGGCCTGTGCTGAAATGATCAGACCCGCCAAGACCCAGCTCTCTTCCTTCCCTCTCATCTCACGGCCTTGGCAGAGCTGCCTCGGGCCCTGGGGGCACAACAGCCTCTTCTCTCTTTCGCTTGGTTATCCCCTTCAAGACTTTCCCCAGCTGCTAGCACTCTTTTTTTTCCATGACCTGGATGGAGATTTTCCTATGAACCTGAGTAGCTTCCTGTCACCCCTACCCAGCCCAACAACTCTCTCTCTCTCTGTCTGTGTCTGTCTCTCTGTCTTTCTCTGTCTCTGTCTCTCTGTCTCTGTCTCTGTCTCTGTCTCTCTCTGTCTCTGTCTCTCT
>NW_027187239.1:1114262-1118683 GCF_028583685.1 Petaurus breviceps papuanus
CTCTCTCTCTCTCTGTCTCTCTCTCTCTCTCTCTCTCTGTCTCTCTCTCACACACACACACACACACACACACACACACACACACCTCCAACCTTGACTTTTTTTGTAGCTAGGGGTCATGGTTTCAAGTGATCCTGCCAATGGCCTCCAAGCCAGGTTCTGTCCCCCACCCTCAGCCCCTTTCTCCATCAGCCAAAAGCATTAACATTAGGAAGGCAACATGGAAACCCACCCAAAGTTATGTGGGTGATTCCTCAAGGACCACCCCTGTCCGAAGAGCAGGGCTGGTTCTGGGGTACCTCAGGGGACTCTAGTTCACCCTAAGTGGTCCTGTCTGAATCAGAGTCCAGGAAAGAAGATGCCAGAGAGAACTTGAGGTCCCAGGTTCTTGGCCAAGTCTTTAGGACCAGAAAGAACATCTCTAGGCAGTGACTGACCATCCAGTCTAATCTCTTCATTTTACAAATCCAGGGAACTGAGGCCTATAGAGGCAGTGACTTGTCCAAGGTGACAGAACTAATTAGTTACAGGGCCAGCTCTTCCTGCTCCCTGTCCTTGGATTAAGCAGACCTCCCTTCCAAGATTCACCATTAAGGGCCTGCAGGCATTTTGTCAGGGCTGGGGAAGAGGACTTTGTGGGTATGAATGTGTGTGTGACCAGGAGAGAACCCTGAACCCTCAGAGTCTCAGTCCGATGGTCTTACACTTGGGGAGTGTGCTTGGTTTCACGGCCAGGCACTATTTCAACCCTTCTCATATGAAGACAATTTCTGGAGGGTATCTGGGGTCAGGGTGCTCTGAGCTCTGCTTGACCCTTCAGCCCTCAGCTAACTCCCCATAGATGACCTTGACCCAGCCTAGACCCTAGCCACCTCCTCCTTCTGAGAGCCAGGTGTGTCCTCCCCTCGGGGGTAATGGGGCGTTTGCCGGGGGTCTGCAGGAATCCTATGGTCATGGCTGATCCTTGGGAGCCATCATGTTCAAGCCCCTCCCAAGCCTCCATCCATCTACAATGGAATTGGGCATCTCTAGAGCCATCCAGAAAAGGGGATGAGTGAGTGTAACTAAAGGAACCTCCCCTCTCTCCATGAGGACAGACTGAAAGCAAATAGCTAAAGGCAATTGTAGCAAGGAAGGCTTGAGAGAACAACCATTAGGGATGTGACATGCTGGGGTGGGGCTGGGGCTGGGGCAGGAGAGGAGACAGAGGAGCACATGGGGCCCTCAATCTCCCTGTCCAAGCTGGATGATACAATCAGAGACTTCGACATGGTGGGAACCAAGTCCCTCATTTTACAGATGGGAAAACCAAGGCCTTGAGAGGTGAATGACTTGCCTAAGTTATATAGGTAGCAAATGACAGAGCTGCGATCCAAACTGCTGCCTGACTCCATTTCCCTGTTCTTTGCTTTACCCCCCAAAGGATGTGAAGTTCCCCTCCTAAGGGCCAGGCCAGGAGCCCAAAGCCCCCAAACTGGGGCCACACCACCTCTGTGGGTCTGCCTCTTTCTAGCCCTGCCATATCTCCCCCAGGTGACCCACAGGCTTAGAAGCTTCCCCAAAGGAAAAACTCACCCAGTGTCCCGAACAGGCAGAGCAGAGCCAGAGATGACCTATAGAGCCCCATGGGCAGGATGCTTCTCCCACCTGTGAGGACCCGGTGGGCAAGGTATCTGCTCCTTGACGGCTCTGTTCCCCAGGGGGAAGGAGGAGGCTGGGGGGTGTGGTGTCATGGGGCTTTGCGTCACTGGTATTTGAAGATGAACTGCCAACTTCCTCCAAAATCAACCACCCTCCTAAGCACTGGGTGATGGACCAGACCAGCATGCTCTCTGCTGGTTTCCTGGTGGCAGTTCCTGGGGGCTGCCTGCCTGCTCCCCTGCTCTCTGAGCTGGCAGTGGATGGCAACTTTAACCTTGCTCAGGGCCTGTCCTGGGATAGAAGCATTGGGGCAGAATATCTGGGGGACCCCTAGCCCAATGTCAGCTTGGTGAGCCTTGAGCCTGACTGGGATCCCTATTTGGTCCAGCTCCCAGAGGAGCAGGTTTGTGTGTATGAGGGACCAGGGACTTGGGACTGTCCAGCCAAGGTCCTGTGGTCCCACCCAAAACCTCTTTAGGGCTGTCCCCACCAGGCTGTCCTCTTTCTCACTGTTCTGAGGAAGCGGCTTCATCTGTGTCTTCCCGTCTTCACCTGGGTGACTTCCTGGGGGGTCAGGCAGCTGGCTCCCCACAGGTGGGTCACAGCCCACTGTCAGAACCTCTAGGGAGGGTGTAAGGGTCACCGTGAGTATAAGGAGGGCATTGTCTCCATCCACAGGGTAATGTGACGTGACTTGTTTGCTACTGTATGCCTGCCACTTCGTTCACACATGCTTCTCTCTGTCTGTGTTTACTTCCTATCTCCCCCGTGTGGCTGGTGTTTGAGGCTTTTTGCTCTTCAGGGGAAACAGGAAACAATCCCCTCATTCTCGTGTACCGACTGAGGGGTCTCAGGCTCCTTCAGGGCTGGGGAGGGAGGAGTCTAAGTTGGCACCTGGGACTGGGGCTGGGGCCCCCAGCCTAGTAAAGGGAGGCATTGAGGAGAAAGAAATCTCCATTTAGAATCAAAGGATCTGAGTTCAAATTCATGCCTCTGACACTTGCGCCCTTGGGCAAGAAACTAACTTTTCTGGGCACATAGTTTCCTTTTCTGTAAAATGATATGGTTGTCAGTCAGCCCACACTTATTTATTAGCAACGTGTCAAGCACTGTGCTAAACACAAAGAAAAAGAGGGGGAAATGGGACCTGTCCTCAGGGAGCTTACATTCTAATAGGGGAGAACACATATCAACAGCCACATACATACAATATGTAATACAGTATCATGAATGATAGTCTCCGAGGGAAGGCACTGCGGGTGGGGAGACCAAGAAAATCTCCTGCAGAAGGTGGGATTGGAGCTGTCTTGAAGGGAGCTAGGGAACCTATGAGGCAGAAATAAGGAGGGAGAGCAGTCCAGGCATGGGAGAGAGCCCGTAAAAAGACAAATGAGCAATAGCGGGAAAGCCTGAGCTGCCGAACCAGCAAAGACCAAGAAGGTTTGCCCTAGACAGGGAGTCAGTGTCAGATGCCTGGAAAAATGGGAAGGGGACAGGAGGTGAAAGGCTTTAAACACCAAAGAGAGGACTTTGTATTTGATCTTACAGGGAATAGGGAGCCACCAATGTCACCCAGCAATGCCTATTGGAGCCAGGAATGAAATGAGGTCAACAAGCTTTTGTTGAGAAGACTCAGACATGGTCCTGAGCTTGTTGGTCGGACTGCAGGGCTGGGGAGACCAGGTATTTTCTGGGAATGGATTAACTCAAATTACTCTAGCTTTTTAAGGGGTTTACTCACAATAGCTTCCTGGGGATTAACACCCCCATTTTACAGGTGAGTGAATGGGCATTAACATCCCCATTTTATAGGTGAGGTTCAGAGGGGGGTAATTATGCTATCAAAGTCGAATTGCTAATAAATTCCATTGCTAAGAGTGTAACCCAAGTACTCAGACACAACAGTGCCCTTCCTACAGTACCATGAAACAGCTTCCTCTAAGGTTCCTTCTGTTTCTGATGTTCTAAGGACATTTTCAGTTTTAACACTCCATGTTCTGTGTTCTAACAACCTTTCTAGCTCTGACATCCTGTGTTCTATGTTCTAAAGGTTCTTCCTGACATCCAACCAAACAGTCAATGAGCACTGATTAAGATGGTCAGAACTTTGGAGTCAGGAATCCCGCCTCAGATGCTCACTTGGAGTCCTGGAAAACTGCTTCAGTTTCCTCGTCTGTAAAATAGCACCTACCACATAGAGTTGTTGTGATCAGTAAAGTGCTTCACAAACCTTGAAGTGCTATGTCAATCCTTTCTGGAACCATCGTCATCATCACCATCATGATCGCATTATCTCGCCATCTGCCAACCACTTTGCTGATGGAAAAGTAATATAGAAATAAAAATGAAAGTGTCTGCCCTCCAGGAGCTTCTAACAGGAGGCTACATCCCAACATTCTAGGTTGTCAGTTCCTTCCAGCTCTGACATCCCCTGTCCTATGTTCAGAGGGCTTCTTCAGGTCACAGGTGAAGTTAGGGAGAGATGTGAGGGCAGCTTTGAGGGACATGGTCCTTCACAGACTTCTAAAGGGCAGGAACAGGTCAGGTGCAGGGGTGGGGAACTGTGGCCTCGAGGGCACACACAGCCTCGAGGCCGAAGACTCCCCACTCTTGGTCCAGGGAATGGTTCTCTCCCTGGTCAGTCCTTCTCCTCATCTAGTTGTCCCCCAATCTGCCTCCTTTCCCAATTTATAACCCAGAGGGAGAGAGCCCGTGGTCTAAGGTGGTGGCGGGTTCTTTCTTTCTTTCTTTCTTTCTTTCTTTCTTTCTTTCTTTCTTTC
>NW_027187239.1:1118693-1120445 GCF_028583685.1 Petaurus breviceps papuanus
CTTTCTTTCTTTCTTTCTTTCTTTCTTTCTTTCTTTCTTTCTTTCTTCCTTTCTTTCTTGCTTTCTTGCTTTCTCTTTCTCTCTCTCTCTATCTTCTCCTTTTTCCTCTACTTCACAGGATCATGTACATAGGATTTAGACTAGGAGGGGGGATTTTGGCGGCATCTAGGACAACCCCTCATTTTACAGAGCAGGAAACTGAGGCCCAGGAAAGGGAAGGGACTTGCCCTGGGCCAGACAGTTGGTTAGCAGCAGAGACAAGACTGGAAGGTGGGATGTCAGATGTCTCCACATCAGCAAGCTTTCCACACACACCATCCCCCTCCCTCTCTGTCACCTTGGGCCTGGCTCCCTGCTCCCTCCCCAAATCAGCATCGGGGCCTCATCAGACCCCATGTCCCTCCTGGGCATTTCCTGCCCTCCTGTCTCTGAGACTTTCCATGACACAAGAGGAAGTCAGATGGATTTTCCATGACCAGTAGAGCCTCGAACCTCCTTAGCCCTGGGGTGGAGGCCCTGGGGTAGGGAGTTTAGGGGGTTCATCTGGCAGTGATCACCTTGGCTGCCTCTGGAGAGGTGCCGAATCTCCCTCTGATCTCACTGTTGGTGGCTGCTGTCCTACCCAGGTAATCAGCACCTCAAGTTTCTTCATTTCTCTTCTTTTTTGGGAAGGAGCATCTGTGTCATTTGGATGGGGGGGGTGGGGATGGGTTGGATGGAGGGGGGGAGGGTTTAGCTTGGGGGAGGAGCAGCTGAATCAAAAGGGAGGAGAGAAGAATGGGCCCAGAGAAGAAGTGTGGGAGGGCCTGGGGAGCTGTGAGTCTATGCCTTATGGCGGCCCTGCCTTTGGGAGTTTGGAAGGGGGTACAAGTGAACTGGCAGGAAGCTTGGTGGTCCTTTGGTACACTCTCTCATATTAAAGATGCCTTCATTCTAAAGGCAGGAAACAGAGGCCCAGGGAGTGTAAGGCCACACGGCTGTGAAAAGGCACAATCAGAGCCCCAGTTTTGGGGGAAATCAATCCAGGGAGTCCTCCCACAACATCCCACATTGCCTCTCAGCAAGCCAGCCTCTCAAACCTCTGCCAAGTGTCTGGGGATCTGATTAGCTTCATGTGGACCTGGTTATCCCACTATGCCTATGGGTCTCTAAAATCACTTCATAGAGTGATTTAAAATTATCCCAGGGCTTGGTGTAGAAATCGATTGGGGCAGATGTGGGATTACAGGGGCATCGATAGTCATATCAGAACTGGGAGGGACCTTCGAGGCCATCTGCTCAGTTTAATTAAACCATCACCCACCAGCACCAAACCTTCTTGAAGGTCCCTATTACTCTGGCCCCTTCCTTTTACACAAAAGGAAACTGAGGTTCAGAAAGGCTAATTAGCAATTTCTGAAGCCCAGCTCACCTTGCGGTGTAAAGAAGTATTTCAGTACTTGCTGAAAAAGGAAGGAGTGTTTCTGGGAGCTGAGCCGGAGGCCAAGGAGGAGATGGGAGGGGGGAAAGGAAGGGGGTGGAAAGATGGAGAGAGTGGCTTTTCTTCCCTTCTCTGCTTTTAGAGGTGGGGGCGTTTCTCTTTTCCAGAACTGAATTTTTGATCTTTCACTTGCAGTGTGTGGGAAGTCTCATTCCTGGTTTTGGGGGCAGGGCAGAGGGGAGACAGCACTATCCAAAGGCCAGGACTGTGCCCCAATGGAAAGAGGTGTGTGTGTGTGTGTGTGTGTGTGTGTGTGTGTGTGTGTGTGTGTG
>NW_027187239.1:1120455-1134413 GCF_028583685.1 Petaurus breviceps papuanus
TGTGTGTGTGTGTGTGTGTGTGTGTGTGTGTGTGTGTGTGTGTGTGTATTTGGGGGGGAGATTGCCTGGTCACAGGCCTAGCTTAGTATAAAGAGCGTGGAATTACTGAATCTGGAAATACAAACTTGCTGTGAGATTAGCCACTAATCTCTTCTCTGGGCCTCAGTTTCCTCTTCCAGCTCTAACATGCTATGAATTTAGGTTTGTTTGAATGTTTAGAGGAAGATGTGTGGCTTGTGTAGGCAGAGAAAGTATAAGGATGCTTCACAGGTCCCGGGGACCTAAGATGCCCTTCCAACCCTGCTTCCAATTCACTGTGAGCAAAGGCTGGTCACGTCCCCTCTCTGGGCCTGTTTTCCTACATAAAAAGGACAGTGTTGGACTATATGATTCTAAGTTCTAATATCTCCCATTCCCCCTAGCTCTAATGTTTTAATGTTTTATAGGTTCTCATTTCTGACAGTTCTGCATTCTAAGTCACCTCTTTGCCCTGGCATTCTGTTCTATGTTCTAGGCTCCCTTTCAGCCCTAACATTCAGTTTTATGTTCTAAGATCTCAACTCTGACTTTCTGTTCTATGTTCTAAGCTCCTCTTAGCTCTTACATTCGGTTCTATGTTCTATGTTCCCTCTCAGCCTCAACATTCAATTCTACGTCCTAAGTTCCCATTCGGCTCTGCTATTCTACTTCCTAAGTCCCCTTGAAGTTTTGACAGTTTTTATTCTAAACTTCCTTTGGGCCCTCCCATGTCATGGTCCCTATTCCATACTTCCATCTTGCTGGCATGTCTCCAGGAGCACCTCATGCTATCCCATGTCACTTCTTTTTTCTTGGGCCTCTGATTCCACCTCCCACTTCAAAAGAGCTACTCCAGTGAGCTGGACGGACTAATCCTGTGAGTGTGAATTTGAGGTAGGCTGGCCCACTCCCTTCATCAGCCCTCATCCTGGGGATGAGGGCAGGAAGGTGGCCCTGAGAACCAAAGCTCAGGGAGCCTCGGTGACATGCCTCATGGTTGCAGGGGAGCCCAGCGGGTCATAGCCATTCCAAAGCTCCAGCATATTCTTGCCCTTTGATCAGCCAGAGCAGCATGGAAATCAACAGAGCTCGAGTCAGCTGTCCATAGACCCACCTAGATCACAGTCCTGGCTCTTCTACTCATGAGCTATGAGACTCTTAATGGACCACAAGCTCAGTGTGAGTCCCCAGCCTGATACAATGGCCAATGGTGATCTTGGACACCTCCGTGCCCAAGTGACATGACTTCCAGGAGCAAGGTCTAAGGAGGAGACGTTTTGGGTGTTCGATGCCCTGCTCAGCCCCTGCCTGGAGTGCTGTGGTCAGCTCTAGGCACTAAACTTTAGGAAGGTCATTGATAACAGAGGACCTGGCGTTCGGGGTCTGCAGTCCATATTATGGGGATCGGTTGGTTCAGCCTTGAGAGCACACACAGGGAGATAAGAGAGTTGTGAGTATTTGAAAAAGTCTGTCTATTCCATGGAAGAGAATTTAGACATACTCTGTCTGGACCCAAGGCTGGAACTAGGAGCAAGGGAGGACCGTCACCAAGAGGTAGATTTAGGCTTCTGTCACCAAAAACTTCCTAGGAACGAGAGCAATCCAACAGGGGGGTTAGTAGTGAGGTAGTAGATTTCCCCTCGTTGGACGTCTTTGATGAAGCTGGATCCATCCCGTATGTTGTGCTGGGGGCGTGTGCAGGACTTGCCTTCTGAAGTCTTTTCCAACTTTGCATTTCTATGATCCTATAATTCTGTGTAACCTTTGGCAAGTCAGATCTTTCTGGACCTCACTTTCCTCATCTTGAAAATTGGGACTCTATTAATTGTGAGGATCAAATAAGACAGGCATCGGTACTTTACAGATCCCCAATCTCGTTGACATCTTTTCATTCTGCGTGACTCTTGACCATCACCTCCTGTCACATCTCCGGGGTACATCTACCTCACCCACTGGGGGCCTTTTTTTGGGTCTTTCAATCTTCCATGGGTTCCTTTGTAAAAGCCCAAGGGCTGCTTTTCTGTTACTTGAGTAGCCCACCTCCTTTTCCAAGCCCATGGTTTTTTTGACTCTATCTTTTACATGAAGTTGCTTTGTAATCATAAAGAGTTGTATAAATGTCAGCCATTATTATTTCAGTGACTCACCAATAGGGAGGCAGTGACCCAGATAACCTCAAACCCTGGACATTTCAAAAGATCGTTGACATTTGGTTTTCTTATACATGACTGGAGGACCCTGATTTGTACAATAGACACGTTTCTGAAGAATTGAATGTGATGGATTTGGTTGTTATAGCCAATTTCAAAATGCACAAAAAGAAAGAAAGATATCACTAAAAATAGGAATAAATGAATAAGTAAAAATGCATGAAGGGTCCCTGTGCTCTGGGAATCTGACAGCGAATAATTTGGTAAAGGGATACTCACCTCCAGAACCAGGCAGGTGGTGGGTGGTGCCATTGCCCTCAGCCCTAGTCAGACACCTTCTAGAACATCACATTTGGTTCTAGGGCCACTGACCGCCTGGGGAGGAGGGCAACCACAATGATGAAGGGCCTCAACATCATGCCTCATGAACACTGATGAAAGACAAAAGAATAGCACAAGAAATGGCATGATCATTGTCTCCAAGCATTTCCTAGGGTCATAGATTTAGAGTTGGAATGGATTTCAGAGGGGCAGCTCAGTGGTCTGATGATTAGAGTTCTGGGCCTGGGATCAGGAAAGACTAATTTTCCTGAGTTCAAATCTGACCTCAGTCACTTACTAGCTGTATGACCCTGGGCAAGTCACTTAACCTGTTTGCCTCAGTTTCCTCATCTGTAAAATGAGCTGGAGAAAGAAATGGCAAACCTGTCCAGTGTCTTTGCCAAGAAAACCCCAAAAAGGGGTCAGGAAGAGTCAGACACTACTGAACAACTGGGACCTCAAGGAAGACATTGAATCAAATTTACTCGTTTTACAGATGGGAAAACAGAGGTCCAGAGATGGAAAGGGACTTGCCCCAGTAGCAGGACTGGGATTTAAACCCACATTCACAAATGGAGGAAAGACAAGTTTTGCTCTGTTTGGTCTCAGAGGGCAGACCTCTAGGGTAGAAGCTGCAGGCTTGCTGTCAGAGAAAGCCTTGACTCGGGGAGCTCTCCCAAAACTCAGGCTGCTTTGACCTGCAGTAAATTCCACATAGCTTGGAGTCTTAAAGCACAGTGGCATGACCACTTGTTGAGCGTGTTGTGAAGGTTATTTTTTTTTTCAGTTGCAGATTGGACTAGACCGTCGTCCAACTTGGACCTTCTGTAATTATGTAAATAATGTCCTTCCAAAGCTGATGACTGGCTAACTAATCGGGAGCTATAGATATCGGGCTAGCTTGACCAAAGGCCAATCTGTGTTGGATTTAGGAGTCTATTTTTTAAGGAACAGACCTCCCTTACTAAATGAATTTAGTTTGTATTCCCAGAGAGTCCCCAGATGGATAATGAAGGAAAAGGGTGCAGACACGTTGGTGGTAAATATGGGATTTTAAAAGGTGCTGCTGAGACCCACAGAGAAGACATTATTGGAGAAGTTTACTCATTCTTCTTTAAATCTTTGATATTTTATTATAAATTGTGAAAAATTATTTTTCTTAGTACTCAGTATCTTGGAGACTCAGAGCTTCCCCCCTTCCCCCAGCCCCCTTCTCCCAAATTCTTCCGAAAGACATTACTGGTAATGAAATTGCTCTAAGTCTTATCCGTACCCCAACCCAAGCCTGAATTGATTTAATCAAAGGTATGGAAGCTCCATTGTGTTCAGTTCTTCTCCCTAGATAGCCCAAGGTTGGAAGAGGTTTGGTATGGCTGGGGGGGGGGGTCTGATAGAACAGGTATTTCCTCTGTCAGGAGGTAAAATGATGGTGGCACAATGTCCCTATTGAAAAGGTATATAGGGGCGGCTAGGTGGCTCAGTGAGTAAAGTGCTGGCCCCGGGGTCAGGAGGACCTGAGCTTGGTTCTGGCCTCAGACACTTAACACCCCCACACAAAAAACTAGCCGTGTAACATTGGAAAAGTTTCTTAACCCCGATTGCCCTCCGAAAGCAAATAATAATAATAATAATAAATGTTTATTGATTTGTAGACTGTATAATTTGAAAAAAAAAAAAGAAAAGGTATATAAACGGCACCACAATGCCCAGACTGAGCCAGTTCTGGACTGTAGCTCCCATGCAATGCACATCGACAGCTTGTGAGGGAAATTAAAACGTGGATGCAACATACTTTTGTTTGTCTTTCTTAGAACAAACTCGGTGGAGAATGGCAAAGTCTGGTAGAAGCCAGGCCTCATGCTGGGCACTGGGAATACAAAGCTCAAAATGAGCTGATTCATTTAAAATAGAAACGACCAACAAAACTTGCTTTACACCTCTTATATTGATTAATGATAATTAAATAAATTAATTTACACGCTTAAAATTGATCTTATCATCAGTCTTTCCTTTAAGTGTCCATGAAGATTGTGTGTTTGTCTCTTCCTCTCTCTTCCTTTTCCTGTGGGGTCTCTGCTCTTTGGGCTCCGCATTTTCATTTTATGTTATTTCACAAAGCACTTTCTGATTTTTTGTTTTCTTCATGCTTGTTTGTCTTAATTACATGCCATTATTTTTTTTTTAATTAGTGTAACACAATTTATATAACCATTACTCGACTTTTGGCCATCTATATTCTGGATTTCTTCCATTAAAAATTTTTTTTTCAAATATTTAGTAAGTGTTTGTTAAGTGACTACTATATGTCAGGCCCCAGGGCTACCAAGAAAGACCAAAGACTGTCTTCCTTCTCATGGAGCTCACAACTGAATGGATTATAAATAAGGTTTCTTTAAAAACCTCTGAAAGATGGCTTTTACTTTCTTAATAAGCTTGGTTTAAGAAATTAACCTACCTCCCACATTGGGCAAATTTTTTAAAAATGAAAAGTAAAGCTTTCAATGCATAACTGCATAGTCCAGCAAAATAAATTCCCACGTTAGTCGTTTCTGAAAACTTCTGTTTCACTCTGCATTTCAAGTTTACCATCTCTCTGTCAAGAATTGAGTGGCATCTTTCATCTTCATTCTTTTGGACTTGTGGTTTATTATTGTGTTGATCAGATGAACAGAACCCTTTTTTAAAAAAAATACGTCTTTCAGGGCACATTCCCAACTGTTATTTTGGGGGTAAACAACAAGATTTTTTTTAGTGACTTTTACTATGAACTGCTTGCTACAAAGTTTTCCAAAAAGACTATTTGTTTGCAATTTCACTAGCAATGAATGAGTGGTTTCTTCCCACGTGAGTTTTGTCGCTCTTAATTATTTTTGTTAATTCACAATTGTTTTAATTTGTCTTTCTAAAAATAATTTGTAAGATTATTTTCCAACAATTTCTATTTCCTCTTTTGAAAACTTCCTCTTCGTATTCTTTGACCATTTACCCATTGAGAACAGTCATAAATTTTAACAGTTCTTTATATATTTTAGATCTCAAGGTTTTACTTGTAATTGTTTAAAAGTTTAATTGTTCCATCAGCCATAAATATTTTTCTAATCTATTATTTTTCTTTCAATTTTTAAAAATTCAAGTCAAATATATCTCTTTTGTCCCTAATTTGTTATTGTTGAATTGCTTCAGTCATGTTTGACTCTTCATGGCCCCATTTGGGGTTTTCTTGGCAAAGATACTGGAGTGGTTTGGCCATTTCCTTCTCCAGCTCATTTTACAGATGAGGAAACTGAGGCAAACAGGTTAAATGACTTGTCTGGGGTCACATAGCTAGAAAGTGTTTGAGATTAAATTTAACCTCAGATCTCGACTCAATGGCAGTTAAGTGGCAAGTGAATAGAGCTGGGTGCCTAGAGTCAGGAAGACTCAACTTCCTTGATTCAAATCTGGACTTAGACACTTACTAGTTGTGTGACCCCAAGCAAATAGCTTAATCCTTTTTGCCTCAGTTTCTTCATCTATAAAATGAGCTAGAGAAGGAAATGGCAAACCACTCCAGTATCTTAGCCAAGAAAACCCCAAGTGGGGTCACAAGGAATCAGACAGGACTGAAAATGATTCAACTTCATGACTCCAATTCCTGCAATCCATCTGCTGTCCCACCTCGCTTCCCTCTTATCCCTAATAATACCCACTAAAACATATAGCCCCATCTAATTACCTTGTTTTCACAATATTAGAAAGTCTTACAATTGTGATAGGACAAACATATTACAACAGGATTTCAAAAAACCCTTTTATATCCTGGACCCATTGGGCAGGCAGTTTGGTAAAACCTATGGACCCCTTCTCCGAATCATGTTTTTAAAAGGGACTAAATAAAATATATAGAATTTACAAAGCAAACCAATTATATTGGAATACAGCTATCAATATATATATATATATTTTTTAAAACCAAGTTCATAGACTGCAGGTTATGAAACCCTTTATTAGAGAGCTTAGATAGAAAGAAATCAAAATGTAATTACTTGTAGATGACATAATAGTGTATCCAAAAAATCCAAATATCTTCACCTAAAAATTAATGGTGACAACAAATGAACTCAGTGAGGTCACAGGACACAAGATTAACCCATAAAAAACTGCATTCTTAATTATAAGCCATAAATGTTAAGAAAACATCATAGAAGAAACCCTGTTTATAAAAGCAACAGAACCCACCAAATATTTAAGAATTAATTAACAAAAATTACATGACTTGCATAAAAACAATGATTAAATTATATTGATTAAAATTAAAAACTCAAATAATTAGAGGTAGATTAAATGTGCATGGATAGGTTGGATCAATATATTTAAAATGACAATATTCCCCAAAATAATTGACCTTCAATGTAATACCAATCAAAATATCCAAAGGTTTCTATATAGATCTGAATAAAATCATAATGAAATTTGGATGGGAAAACAAATGAGCAAGAATATCGAGGGTGACAATTAAAAAAAAATAAGCTAACCTGTATACACTCTCAGACTTCAAAATATATAACAATGTACAACATTATAATGTATTACAATATTACAAAATATTTTATGATGCATTACAATGTACAAATAATATTACAATATTATAATTACCAAAACTATTCCTGGGGGAGGGAGAAATCAACAGAATGGAAGAGTGATACCATATATGTATATATCCAGCCAAATATATTATTTGAAAGATTAGTAAAGATAACAAAAACTGGATTAAGGGGGGAAGAAACAAAATGACTTCTGTTTGAAATGAGGAAACTGAGGCCCACGGAGAAGAAAGCCACTTAGTGAGTAGAGTTGAGGCTTCTAGCCAGGTCTCTCCTTGCCTTCAGCAGTTTCAGGTGCTGCCACTCAGATGCAGTCTGTTTACAAGTGTTAGGGGGCCTTCAGGGTTAAAATGTAGGGAAAGTGAGGTTAATTGACTTGCCCTAGGTAGGTAGGGAGCTCGCACAGGTAGTCAGTCAGTGGCCCAGATGGGATTCAAACCAGGGCCACAGAGCTTAGCCCAAGTTTTTCCACCATTCACAGAACAGGGCATTACTGAATGATACATTCACAGAAAACTGTAAGGACTCGATTTACCTCCCGCTCCCTAGAAGAGAGAAGATCCAAACCGTAGAAAACGAGAGGTGGCCAGAGGCCATTCCTCTACCTTAAGCCTTTAGAGATTTTGTGTTTACTTATTCCCTGGGGGTTGTTTCCCCAGATTGAAAGTGAGCTCCTGGAGGTCGGGAACCTTGATTGCTTTGGTCTTTCTATCCGCAGCCCCTAGCGCAGACAGAGCTCAGCATAGTGGCTGCCCTTGGAGCCAGAAAAATGTGGCTTCCAGTCTTCTGACTCTTGATAGCTGAGTGTGCCTGGGAGAGTCACTGTCTGAACCTCAGCTTATAAAGTAAGAGTTGAGCTAGATGGCCTCCAAAATCCTTTCTAAGACTAAATCTTGGATTCTGGGATCTCCAGATTGATAGAAATAGGTCCTAACACAAAACTGAGCCCAAGTGAGACCCAGCACTTCTCATCTGAGCAAGGGTTCGAGGTGTGGTGAGGCATTGCTAGGCTCTGAGGTGCAGTGGCCCCATGTCCCCTGCGTGCACCATGCATGATGCATGAGCTTCTGCTATGCACAACCAGTTTGCAAGGGCTGCTTGGTTGCAACACTGATGGTTTAATGGGCTCTCATAATGGATGCCTTGTGGGCGCATCACCTCCAGCAAGCGGAGCCCTCTCTTTGTGGGATGGAGAGTGGGGGAGGAGAAGGTCTCTGCATGAGAAGAGAGGCAGATGGCCTAGCCACAGGGGAGATCGGTGGGGCAGGGGCTTAGGTCACAGGCCCATGGGGTCAGAGGGGAAAGGGTGCTTCAAGGTAGCCATAAGGTACCCTTCATTTCACAGCAGGAGGACCTGAGATAGAGTGACTTGTTCAAAGTCATGGGGCAGTGTAAACTGTATTGGGTCTGGAGTTAAATGACCAGAGGCTCATAGGATTGTAATCTAGAACTGGAAGGGACCTCAGAGGTCAGCTAGCCCAACCTCCTCATTTTACAGATGGGGAAACTGAGGCCCAGGGAGGGAATTGACCCAAGGTCACACTGTTAACAGCTGCTGGAGCACCCCCCCCCCCAGGTTACCTTCCATTTACTCTAATAGATTTTGTAGAATATGAGCTCTGAGGGCAGAAACTGAGGCGGGGGGGGGGAGGGAGGAGGGGTGGTGGTGGTGGTGGTTGGGTTTGTTACTGCCGTTCCTTATCTCCCCAGAGCCTGGTCCAGTGCCTTGCACATTTATTAAGTGGGCTCTCAATGGATGCTTGTTGACTGTCTAACTGATCCCAAGTCCCACTGGGAGCATGTGAGGAGCCAGGACAGTAGCTCAGGTCATCAGATTTGAGATTTACTCTCTCTCTGCTGCGCTCGTCAGCCAGCTTGTCACTCCCCTTTTCTAGGGCTCGTTTTCTTTACATGAATATGAATGTATTTTAAGGAATTTGTGGATTATGTGAATATAATATGAAGGGGATGACCTCGGAAGTGCCTCCCAGTTCTATATCTTTGATGCCATGGATGATCTTGGGCAAGTCTTTGAACACCTTTCTGGGCCTCAGTTTCCTTCTCTGTAAAATGGGGGGATTGGATTAGCTGACCTTGGAAGTCCTTTCCAGCACTAGCTCTTGGTGCTGTTGCAGTCTAAGGGTTCTGGGAACCCCAAAATTCAAAGGCAAAGGATGCAGGTCTGCCTGGAAAGAATTCCACTCAAGCCTCCTTTCATTCCAAGTAACAAGGTTTATTATATCATCGAAAGAAGGGGGCGGGATTTTTAAGAACCTGTGCATTTGTGGTGCGTGTATGGACAAGCAGGCTAGATTCTTAAGGAATCTGCTCAATTTAATGAGGGCAAGATGGTCCTTTTATACAGAAAGACTGTGGGACGATCTGGATGTGATTGCAGAGTGGCTAATAGCCTGGGGTGACCCAGACGTAACAGGTAACAGAGAATGAAGGGGTGGGCAGGGGCCACCAGGAAAGGATTACTGAGAGGGGTAAAGCCTCAGGTGAACTCCAGACACTGGACCACGTGGGAAAGTCCAGAGGCTTTTCCTTTTTGGGGTCCAGATCCCCAAGACGTGGTCTTTCCCTTTTAGGGGTTCCGATCCTATCCCCGTCAGTGCTAGGAGTCTCTTTATTTTTTCTAGCTCTGAACATGCCATAATCCAAAGACTTTCTTATTGTGCCTAAGGTCCTTGCCAGGACACCGCCACTGCTCATGGCTCAGAATGCAAGGGGGCAGGAGGTGAAGTGGTCCCTAACGGTGACTGTGAGGGAGCAGCTTTTAAAAAGCATGTGCATCACCAGTGTGGGAGGGGAATAGAGAGAAAGAGTAAATAGATTTTTATTCATTGAAAAATATAAAATTAAATTTTAAGAAAGGAATGCATAGCTTCAAATCAGCCCTCAGTTACTCAATTGAAAGCATTTCAAAATGCCCCGGTTCCTTGGGTGAGGGTGCCTTGTGGGGGGTGTAGGAGGGATGGGGCATTGTGCTGGTCTCTTCCCATTCCAGGCCAGCCTCCACTCAGCTGCCAAAGGGATGTCCTTAAAGCCCAGATCTAACAATGTTCACTCCTTCCCTTCCACCCGTCGAGTTTGACTCTTCATGACCCCATTTGGGACTTTCTTGGCAAACATACTGGAGGGTTTGCATTTCCTTCTCTGCTTCATTTGACAAATGAGGAAACTGAGGCTAACAGGATTAAGTGACTTACCCAGGGTCACAGAGCTAGGAAGTATCTGAGGCCAGATCTGAACTTAGGAAAATGAGTCTTCCTGATCCCCAGCCTGGAACTCTAACCACTGAACCACCTAGCTGCCCCCACCCTACCTCCACTCAGTAAACTCTAGTGGCTCTCCAGAATCAAATATAAAATTGTGTGGCATTGACAGCTGTTCATTTCTGTGCCTTCCCCCCATCCCTACCCCAGTCTTCTTGCTTGTGCCATGTTCTCTGTGTTCCAGTGACTCTTGCCCCTTTCAATTCCTCACACAAAGCAGTTCATCGCCAGACTCCAGGTATTTCCCCTCTCAGTCCTCCATGCCTGGAACGCCCTCCTCATCTCTCCCTGCTCCTGCCTTCTGTGACTTCGAGTCCTGGATAATGTCCCACTACAAGAACCACTGCCATCTCTAAACGTCCCTGTCTATCTGCCTTGTTTGTCCATAACTGTTTTCATGTTTTCTCCCTCAACAAACTGGGGGCTCCCTGAGGGCAGGGACCGCCTTTTGTCTTTCTTATATCTCCGTCATTCTGCGCAGTTCCTGGAACTCAAAATGAGCTCAGTAATGTTTAATGACTGATTGGAGTAGTGCTGGGAGCCGTGGGCTCGGAATCTGAAGGGCTCCAAAGCTTACTAGCTGAGTCATTTACATTTTCTGAGTTTTACTCTTCCTGTCTGTGAAATGGGTGTTCTACTCACTCGGCTTTTCTAGTGGGGTTGTAAACACTGTAGGTTGTAATCTATAGCATGCATTGAGAGTTCTCCGGAACCCGTGGTAAGGGAGGAACTAAGTGCTAGAATCAGGGGGTTTGAGGGGGTAGGGATCAGGAATTGGGGGCAGAAGTTTAGGAAGAGGCATAATTAAGCTTCTTGGCACCTGGGGCAGTGGTGGTGATGCAGGTGGATTCTGGGAGACAGTCCAACCACCCGAACAGTTGTTTCTGGAGTGGGGGTCCACTCCCCCCCACAAGCTGCCTGCCTCACCTTCTCCTGGCACTGCCTTTGGGGGCTTGGAGGGCTGGGAACTGTGAAGCATTTGGTTAGCGGTGTCCTGACCACTATGGAGAGAAAACATGCCCCCCTTAAATAGCTTTTTTCATTTTCAATGCAACTTTATTTTCATAATCCAAAAAGTATAGAGAGTATATTAACTATAAACTAGCAGAAGACTGCTTGCCAGGAATTTGGAAATATCATCCTGATTCCATATCACAATCCAAAATTATTTTTTCCTTTAGAGAGTGTTATCACCTCCAGGAAGGGCTATTCGGAGAGGGAAAGTGGCCCTCTAGTCCAATCAGAAGGAACACTACCTTCTGAGAAACAAAGCACTTGCCTCTGATGAGGCCTGTCTAGATCTTCAAACCCAGCGCTCCTGCATGGGCATCTGGGAAAAAGCCCAACTGTCCCTGCTCAAATTCTGGCTCTCAACTCAGGAAAGCTAGGACTAGAGATCTCCCTGTCTTGCTTGTCTTCTCTGGAGGTGACTTGATTCCTCCTACTGACGTAGGTGCTAGGGCTTTGGGGCAGAGATGCAGGCCACAGAAGGCCTCTACGAACCTCAGACCCCGAACCAGGTCAGAACTGGCTTCCCTAGCCCTAAATGAGATCCCACAGATAGCCCTGCTTTTGAAGGCCCCCAGCCCCACTGGGCAGCTGCCTTCCCACGGGGGTTATGGGCAGCAGGAAGCCCTTGTTGTTGGGCCAGATGACCCATCATCCATCAGATGAATGGAAGATTTCTTGAGGATGGAGAATCATGGGCAGCCAGTGTCCGGAGACACAGGACAGCCCGGGCAGCAGGGCTCTGAGAGTTTGGCCCAAGGGTAAGTGTGAACTCAGGCCTTGACAACTCTGCTTTCAATCTGGCTGCTGCCTGGATTCCACCTTAAAGCTGGACTTCTCCAGCATTCCATTGGGATGACCTTGGTGCATTGCCCAGGGATGACGTGTGTCCTCCAGGAGTAGAGGAGGGCCGCACAGTGGGGCTAACAAGGAAGCTAGGTAAAGCCCTGTGCCTCCCATTCCTAGGAAAGTCTAGTTTTTATAACTGTGTGTGTGTGCATTCATTTATAAGATTTGCATAAATCGGCATGTGTACCAGTCCATTTAACATGTATTAAGTATCTTCCACGTGCCCAGGAATTTTGTTAGATGCTGGGGATTAAAAGATAAAGCAATATAGCCTATGTCCTTGAGGAGCTACTGGGGAGAAAGTACATATACCAGCTAAGTCAATATGAAGAATCCATGCCTGGTTAATATGGTGGGGAAGGGAAAGCAGTGCCCCCTGGGATGACCAGGAAAAGCAACTTGTAGGAGGGACCCTGGAGCTGAGCCTTGCAGGAAGCTAGATATTCTAAAAGGCAACGCTTAGGAGGGAGAGTATTCCAGGCATGGGACACAGCTTCTGCAAAGGCAAGGAGGAAGGAGATGGAATGATGGAGATGGACAATTTGGCTAGAATGCAGGATGCAAAAAGAGAAGAGAATTCCCTTTGCCATGAGATCTTCTGTCCAGGTACACGCCTGCCACATATGTGTGTGTGCACAGACAGGTAGTTACAGATAAACCTAAGCGTTTATGTATATGTATGTGAATGGACATAGGAATGTAGACTGCAGCCTTTCCTAATTCCTCTGGTGCCTTCATGCCTCCATCGTCTCTGTATATTTATTTTGTGTATGTCTTGTATTTATTTATCTGTATGTTTCATCTGCCCAATAAAACATGATCTCTTTAGTGCGAGGGAATTGTTTTCATTTCTGTCTTTGTTCCCCTAGTGCCTAGCCCAGTGCCTGGCATAAGGCAGGGGCTTAAGAAATGCTTATTGATGGATGGATGGATGAATGATTGGATTGAATGCATGAATAATCTATGAGTTTGCCAGGGGAACTCCCCCCACCAAGGTAGATCATAATCCTTCTGTGACTTAAGGAAGTAAGCCCAAGCTTGAGGTTTCAGAAAGAAAAGTGGTTTACCCAGGGTCATACAGCTAACATCTTTCAAAGGCAAATTTGAACTCAAATCTTCCTGACTCCAAACCCAGAACTCTTTGTACCCAGTCATGCACCTTCTATAACATGCAAAGAAATGAGCTCAACAAACCACAATTCTGTCAGTGTCCTTTCCCCAAAATGGGGAGCATAACCTCTCACTGACTTTGAGAATTGTCCCTGAATTTAGCCAGGCTGGTCCTCTGATGAGGGACGTGAAGTCCCTTCCTGGACTGGAGTTGAAGCTTTTCTAGCATCGGTAGAAACTTTCAGAATCTAAGCCCTTTTGGGATGGCCTTCCATGCCCTTTAAGGGAGTCATTCTCTAAGCAAGATGAGGCCTCACAGGAATAGACAGAGAACCTGTGTCCATAAACATATATGTTTATATACTATAGACACACAGTTTCCTTTATCATTGTATTTACAATGCCAGGAAGTCAGTCTCTTTGTCTTTAGACATACACCCATGCATGTGTATAATATACATAAATTGGCATAGACACATAATTCAATTCAGTTGCTATTAACTAGGATAAATCCTGAATACAAATCCTATGCAACAAATGCTCCTAGTCTCCCAGAAAGTTATGGCTGGTCAAGAACTGAGATCCTGCAATCCCCTCATTTTCTTTTCTTTTCTTTTCTTTTCTTTTCTTTTCTTTTCTTT
>NW_027187239.1:1134423-1159639 GCF_028583685.1 Petaurus breviceps papuanus
GTCCTCCTGACTCCAGGGCCGGTGCTCTACTCACTGCACCACCTAGCTGCCCCTAATCCCCTCATTTTCTGGTATAGGAGAGTGAAGCCTAGAAGGAGAAAAGTCTTACCATGAACTAGTGAGTCAATTTAATTCAGCAAACATTTTTAGGGAGATTACTGTGCTAAGCACTGGAAATACAAATACAAGCTAGCTGTGTGACCCTGGGTAAGTCACTTAAATCGCCATTTGCCTCCATTTCCTCATCTGTAAAATGGGGATAATAATAGCACTTCCTCCCAGGGTTATTGTGAAGATCAAAGAGATGATAATTGTAAAGTGCCCGGTACATAGTAGGTGCTCTATGTTAGCTGTCTTTATCATCATCACCATCACAGCTAGAAATGAAGAGGATCTCTGCCCTCCAGGAGCTTATTTTTTTACTTGGGGAAGACAACACATAAAAGGCAGTTGGGGTGGAAGTCCAGAGAGGCAGGATTGCAGCCCAAAGAGGAATGAAGACACGGCCAGCCTTTCTTTAAACTGGAGGTTATGGGTGGAGCCAGTCAATCAGGGCAGAAGTCACCAGGATGGAATTGTACTCCCAGTGTGAGAATGCAGGGGGAGACAGAATGTGTAAGGAAGGAGGCTTGGTAAATTCCTCATCCTCTTCATCACCAGCCTTTCCAAATACATCTGCCATCTGCTTCTCTTCTTCATTTCCCAAATAATGCCCTTCCCCAAAAGAATTTTTTCTTCATTCATTCTTCCCATGTCTTCTTTCTCTGCTGTCTCTTAGTGTCAGAATTAGCACGACAATGAAAATCTCACCAAATCCCTCTGTGAAAACCATTTCTTTTTTTATAATTACATTTTTATTGCTGTCTTTTCTTCTTATATCAACTTCATTTCTGAATATATCCTTCCCTTCTCCTGAGCCAACCCTGGAAAGGAAAAGTGAAAAAAAAAAGAAAAGAAATAAAAAAGAAAATATCTCAGTAAATTTAACCAATGTGTCAACTGAGGCTGCATCTGCCATGATTTATAACTACAGTCTCATTAAGCAGCATTTTTTAAAACCTAGTGTTTAGTTTTTCTAGAAATATCAAGAAATATTATTTCTCTGCTCTAAAAAGTTCTTTCCAAGATTTGGAAAGATGGGCATTAGGTGCAGTACAAAAAGACTTTTTTGTGGGGGAAACGGAGGTGGACGGAAAACCAAATTTAATTCTGCTCATGTCTGTTGCTTACCTACCAGAAGCAGTTAGAACTAGGACCATCCTCTCCATAGAGAAAGGGTTATGCTGTATATCTGTGAAAGGAAGGAGGTTCCTTTGTTTACTTGAGTAGTGCGGGCAATTTTATTATTCAGCCATTCTTAAATGCTAATTCAGTCTATATTTTAAGGTATTTTTTTCTTGTTCAACATTCCTAAAACTGTTATTAGAAATCTTGGGGGTAGAGAGCCATGGTAGAGAACATGGGGGACTATGCCAGCTTGACTGACTTTCTCTCTCTCTCTCTCTCTCTCTCTCTCTCTCTCTCTCTCTCTCTCTCTCTCTCTCTCTCTCTCAATTCAAAATGACCTGAATATAGATAAATGTGAAATTAAATAAAATTGTTTCTGGCAAACACAAGTCTACATTCCCGAGTAGGGTTGTTCAATCATTTTTCAGTCATGTCTGACTTCATGACCCCATTTTGACTTTTCTCGGCAGAGGTACTGGAGTGGTTTGCCGTTTCCTTCTCCAACTCATTTTACTGATGAGGCAACTGAGTCAAAAAGTGACTTGCTCAGGGTCACACATCTAGTAAGTGTCTAAGAATGGATTTGAACTCAGGTCTTCCTTAGTCCAGGCCCAGCACTCTTATCTACCCTGTCACCTAGCTATTCTAAAATTACTGAGTATTTTGTTGATACTACTACATTTTCCTCAGACCCTCACCACTCCAGTGGAGGAAAGGAGATGTATTTCCTCATCCCTTCTTTGACACGGAACTCCATCATTTCCATAATCCAGTGTTCAGCTTCTTTTTTTCCCCAGTTTATATTGATATAGATTATTTTCCTGGTTCTGTTTACTTTACTCCACATCAACTCATACAAACAAGTCTTTCCAGGTTTCTCTGAAACCGTCTCTTCTGTTGTTTCCTACCACAATAAATAATATTCCATTCCATCTATAAGCCTTAATGTCTTCAGCTGGTCCCCAATTAATGGGAGGTCCACTTATTTCAAGCAATATTGATCCAGGGAAATTCCTGATCAATGAATGAATCTCAGTTGGCTCAGCCATTGAGGTCTTTTTTGTTTTCCTCATTTTTTATTTGTTTCCTAATCTGTTGTTCCCTGGAAAATAAACTTTCCTGCATTTTTAATGGAATTTATTAGATGAGGACTATAAATAATCATAGGAAGCCGGGAGATGAAGCAGCAGTATCTAGTCGATCCTGGTAGTAGAATGAAGCTGCTGAATCACAGAATGGCCAAGCTGGGACGGGCCTTAAAGACCATCTGTTATAGAAAGGAAAACTGGTGAGTCCCAAGTTAGATAACAGGTCCGTGGCAGGGCCAGGACTGATCCCCCATGTCTTCTGGCTCCCATCCTGTCTCCCCACCCCGTCTCCCCCCCCCCCAAAGCTCCCTCTAACTCTCATTCTTCATTGTGGCACACTAGGTTTTTGTTTTCACATTAAACATTTCTCTTCTCTGAAAACCTGCTGCTTCTGAGGCCTTGGGGAGCATTAGTGAGTGTGGGTGGAGGTGGGGGGAGGGGAGCCTGCATGAATGCAAAAAAAGTGGGTGTCAAAGGGGGAGCAGACCGCGAGCTAAAGAAAGGCGGAGAGATCTCTGGGATTGAGGTGAGGCCTGGCATCTGGGCCAAGGCCCCCGAGCTTCCTTCCAGCCTTGCTTCCATGGGTCGATGGGGCAGGAGGGCATTAGATATTGGCCACCCTCGGAACACCCATCATAGTGCTTGTAAACTGTCCTCTTGGTTCTGGATATGGGAGACAGGTGGAACCTGAAGGCCCTTTGAAGGACTAAAGGTGGCAGACACTTGGGGGGCAGGGAAGTAGAGACTCAGCATTTGGAACCAGAAGCTCTTTCCAAGTCAGTAATTCTGGGTTTTCTGGCTTTCACCCATCCAACCCTTGCTGCCCTCGGGTCACTTCTCCTGGTCTCTCCAGGCTTTAGAAGCCTTCTCTGTGCAAAGAGGAAGCCTGACCCAATGAGCTCCAAAGGGCCCCTGCCTTTCTCAGGTTTGAAGGTCCTGAGATGTTATCCTTGGTCTCAGCTAATTGGGAAGATGAGACCCAAGTATCAGTAGTTCTGCTAGGAGGCAGAATGGAGTAAGTGCCAGGGCATTCTAGGGAATAGTCACTCTTCTGTTTGCTGTCTGTGTGACCCTGGACGAGTCATAACCCCTGGGCCTTGATTTTCTCATTGGTAAAATGAAGAGATTGGTCTGGACCAAGGGTTCTTAGCCTGGGCTCTGGGAGCATGTTTGTTAAAGGTATTTAAATCACTGTATTTTACCATAAGGGATTTCCTTTGTTATACTATGCATTTTATACATTTAAAAACATGAGTCTGAGCAGTGACCTCATAGGCTTCACCAGACTGCCAAAGGGATTCTGGGCACAAACGTTAAGGATCCCCTAATGTCATCTGTGTAGGGACAACTAGGTGGCCTTGTGGATAGTGTCAGGCCTGGAAGTCTCCTCTTCTTGAGTTCAAATCCAACCTCAGACACTTAGTAGTTGTGTGACCTTGGTCAAGTCACTTAACCCTGTTTGCCTCAGTTTTCCCATCTGTAAAATGAGGTAGAGAAGGAAATGACAAACCACTCCAGTGTCTTTGCCAAGAAAACACCAAATGGGGTCATAGAGCGTCAGACATGAGTGAGCAACAAACAACAATGTAGTCTGACCTTTTATAGGTAGCTCCATTTTACAGGGAAGGAAACTGAGGCCTGAGAGGTAAAGTGAAAAGAATGATGAATTTGATACAGAACTCTTCTTAAACTTGGAAAAGTTCTTAAAGCTTTGGACCAAATGTTCTATAAGGTCCCTTCCTGATAAAAATGCTGTGAGTACAGAGAGTAGGAAATGTTCACTCATTCAAAGAATGTTTATGAAGCAGATATTCTGTTTGCTGGGCCTTGGAGGAGATAGAGAGTTTAGATAAGGCTAGTGAGGAGATAAGACAAACTCAGATAACAATATTATATAATTAGGGCATCAGAGCAGACCAAGGGGCCCCGTGAACTGGAGGAAAAGAAAGAGAAAAAGCATTTATTAAACACCTACTATATGTACCAGACACTGTGCTCAGTGCTTTCTAAATATCTCATTTTATCAGTATTATTGATAAATATTATCTTTTTATAAATATGGATCCCCCACAACCCCAGAAGCAGGTGCTACCATGACCTGAATTTTTATAGCTGAGGAAACTGAGACAGACTGCTGGGAAATAGCTGAAGTCAGTTTGTAACTCTCCAGGCCTAAGGCTCTACCCACTGGGCTACCTAGCTGGCCCTGAGGGACAAGGTCGTTCCTCTTCAGCCCCATCCGAGCAGTTTTCCTGGAGGGGGAGAGATTTGAGTTGGGCTTTAAAGAGTGACCATTATAGCTTAAACCCACCAGACCTTTCTGTCTGCCGTTTAGTGGAGCCCTCCTATATGGTTTATCTCCCCCCGTTAGAATGGGAGGTCTTGGAGAGCATGGAGGGACTGTCTCAATTTCCTCTTGGCCTTGTGTCTGGAGTAGGGCAGTGACAGTCCCATCCCTACCCTAGCCCCAGCACTAAACTCCAACCCCAGGGCCTAATTCTTTCTTCATTCAGTCCCCAGTCCAAATTTGAGTCCCATATCTCAATTCTTCTAATCCCAAGGCCACCTTTCTTCCTCACAGAGGAGATAACCAGTCATTCTGCAATTTGTTTGATTTTCCAAAACCTTTCACTTATGAAGGCCTTGGTCAAAGGAGTTGAGTTCAAATATCACCTCTGATACTCTCTGTGTGACAGACAAGTCATAAAGCGTCCCTGAGCTCCAGCTCCTCATCTGCTATATGAGGGTTTGGATTAGTTGGCTTCAGAGATCCCTGCCCATCTGGGTCTATGGTCACACAAAGGGCCAATTGATTGTTCCATTAGGTACCTCGTGTGCCAGGCTTCTGTGGGGATGGTAACTATGGAGGAGAAACCTTCATGTCCTCCTGGAAAAGAGAAAAGGCACCGGGAACTCTAGCCATGCTTCCAGCAGGGACTGGTGATCCTGCCCACTCAAGCCACAGTCCACCCGGCCCCCCCCCTCCAGAGGCTAAATCTGGCTGCTTCCAGAGGCAGCCACTCTGCCCACAGACTGTACACGTGCGTCCCCCACATAGCTACCAGCTCCCTGCCGTCCAGAAGTCTTCAAGGAAAAACAACCATGACTCACCTTTGCATGTTGTCTTGCGCAGTGTTTTCCTTACAAAAGCTCTGTGAAGCAGGTAGGAGTGTATCAGCAGCCCCATTTTACAGATTAGAAAATTGAGACTCAGCAAGGGGAAGCCATTTGGCTGCCCAAAGCCACTTGGTCAGTAGGTGGTAGAATTGGGGCTTGAGATTGGTGTCTGCAAAGACCAAATCCAGAGTTCTGCTTGTTAGGCTGACAAGTAAATCAATCCATCAACAAGCATTGATTAATCACCTACTATAATAACAGCTAACATTTATATAATGCCTACTGTGTGCAGGCACCACACTAAGAACTTTACAATTATTTTCTCCTTTGATCATTGGGGCAGAGGTACTTTTGTTAACCTCATGTTACTGATGAAGAAACTTGGGCAAATGAAGGTTAAATGACTTGCCCAGGGTCACACAGCTAGGAAATGTCTGAAGCAAGATTTTCTCTCTGGAAGGAGAAAGATCCAGGGTCTTTGAGTAAGATCTGGAAGGGACCTTAGAGACCGAAGAAGCCAACTCCCTCATTTCCAGATGAGGAAACTGAGGCTCAGAGAGTTTTGAGAACTTGGCCCGGGTTATTCAGTGGGTGGGTCTCAGGCACCTGGACTCCAACCCAAATCTTCCAACTATAAATCCAGAGCCCTTCTGATCACACTACGGAAATGTGGAGGTGAGCTCAGGCTGCTGATCCAGGCTCCCAGCCCTCTCCACACCTGCGACCTCCTGCTTAGAGCTCCCTGGGAAGGGCAGCCCACTGGCTCATCACTCCTCCACCTCTCTCTCCCTAGTTGAAATAATACCTTGTTTCTCAGAACAAGCAGGAGAAAGAAAAAGGTCCTTAAAGATGATGAATGTTCCAGAATCCCCGAATGGTATGTGTTCACACACAGAGAGATGATCGGGGAAAACCCAATGGTGGAATTCACCCATTCCTAAGCCCGGTGGAGATGTCCTTGGTAACTATAACACAAACAGCCCTTTACAAAGCTGAGAGTGACTAAAAACCTCTCCTTGACAGTTAGGAAGGTAACATCTGACTAAACTCTGGAGGGAGGAAGGGCAGGGGAGGAAGAGGGGAGAGAGTTCACCCAAGCTCTTCTAAGGATGGAGGTGTAGCCAGGACACTTCTCTCTCTGTCTCTGTCTCTCTCTCTTTAAAGTCCTGGCACCAGCAATAGGAAAACATCCACCAGTGTCAGAGGGTCCTGAGAACATCAGCATTCTCTCCCCTCTTGTGAATCCTGCCAACAGGTGGCCAGCAGAGGTCTGCTGCTTGTCCAAAGATCACCCATCTCAAGGGTTTTAGACCTGGAAGTCTTAGACGTGGAAGGGCTGGCCCTCAGAGAACATTGGGTCCAAACTCTTCATTGTAAAGAGGCAGGCAGCTGAGTCCCATCACTGACTAGTCAGTGTGCCAAGACCTCAGCAGAGCCTGCATCAGCTGTGTGAACCTCAGTCTGCTCATCTGTAAAATGGGTAGCATAATCATTGCACCCACCCCACATGATTGTTAGGAGAATCAGAAAACATATACAAAGAACTTGGCAGATCTCAGAGCACTATACTTTATTGTTCAATCATTTTTCAGTCGTGTCTGACTCTGTGACCCCATTGGGAATGTGGAAGGAGAGCCAGCAGTGGAAGAGGAATGGAAGGCACTTGTGTCCCATTGGAGGAATGGCAAGGTGGGGGTGGGTTACTAGTGCAAAGAGCTCTGCTTGTGGAGTCAGGGGATCCCACTGTTGACGCTTGCTGTCCGTGTGGCTTTAGGCAAGTCCCTGACCACTCTGGCTCTCCATTCCTTCATGTGTAAATGAGGGAGCAGGGACCTGAAGGCTTCTGAGATTTCTTCCAACTATCTATGATCTAGAATGTATCAATCAACAAGTATTTATTAAATGCCTACTATGTGCTAGAGAATTGCTAGGTAGACAAAAAATGAAATAATTCCTCCTCTCAAGACGGTTAGATTCTAATGAGAAGAAAATAAGGGCAGAATGATTTCATACAGAATCAATCTCAAAAGACTGAGTGTGAAGACATTAAACAAAGTGCACTAGCATGGGGGGGGGGGGGGAACCAGCCGGAAAGGTGGCACTTGGTCTGAGCTTTGACGGAAATAAGAGATTCCAAGAGGTAAACAGGAGGAGGGAGCCTGTGGGGCCGCTGGTACAATGGACCTTGGATACCCTTGAGCCTTTGTAAGGGAGAGTCCACTCACCTCCTCAATCGTGTCTTTGTCATTTTCATTCAGCACAAGGTGTGGATGTGAATTAACAAATAGGCTGAGCTCTAGGACCTAATTGTCTCAAGGCACTTTGCAAATAGTCCTCACAACCCTATTCTCCAGGCTGTGAAACTGAGGCTCTTCAGTTACGAGTCATATATAGTTATGTGCCATTGGGCACAATCCCTTGGATTGAAGCCCACTTCTTTCTGGAAGTTTGTCCCTAATCATTTTATAGAGTGAGGTGGGGCGAGAGTCCTTGGGCTCTGGCCACATCTGTCTGCCAGAGAAGCAGCCAACCCAGTTCCCAGCTCATAATCTTTTTCTCTATCAATGAAAAGTCCATTTAGATGCAAATTATGCTTCCAAGCCTGTGAGTTGTGCTCATCTATGAAGTGCCTCCAGTGTTCTCAATTCAGGGATTACTTTTCAATCATTCATTCATTCGGTGCTCATTCTTCGCCTTTCTCCCGGAGTACTCTCCTAAATTTGACTTTCAAAACCCCTGACCAGGCTTTCAGACCCAGCTCTAACTCTGCCTCCTTCATTAATTCCAGAGCCAAAATTTCTTGGTACTCTAAACCCCCGAGCATCGGATTTGCATGTCCATTATATTCTTATCTCCTTCTCCCTCTTATCCCTCCATTCCCAGACTTCACACTTTTTTTTTTTCAAGCTGCCCCCCTGCCTCCACCCCACCTCTCAAGTCCGGAATGCCCTCCCTCCACACCCCTGCTTCATAGAATCCCTAACTTCTCATTAAAAGCAAAACGCAAGGGCTACCCCCAACATGAAGCCTTTCCCGATTCGTGCACCTCCTCCCCTGCATCCCCGCCCCCCCCCTCCATGGTTAATGTCCTGTATCTTTTGAAATTACTTTATTTTTACCTATCTGGGTGAATGTGGTGAGACCCCCAGTAGAGTGTAAGCACGTTGAGGGCAGGGACTGTTTCATTCTTATCTTTGTCTTCCCAACTTGTGGCACAGCTCTAGGGATAGAGAGAGTGTTGAATAAATGCTTGTTGAATTAAATGGAATTGTTTAAAACTTTGGTTTTTATGTGTCTAATCTTCCTTGAGGATACCAACCCAGGGGCGATGGTTTATGTTTCAGACAAGGAGATTTCAGCTCAAGTAAGGAAAGCCTTCCTAACAAAGAAAGCTGTCCAACACTTGGATTCCCCTCCCCCCAGGTCTTCCAGCAAAAAAAATAAAACAAAACGGTAGTGGGGTGGAGAGGGGGGAATGGCCATTTTTGGCTATACTGTGAAGAAGATTTTTCTTCAGGTATGGGTTGGACTAGATGACCACACCCATTCTACTCTGATGCTGATACAGGGAAAGAAGTGAGAGGGACCTTAGAGTATTGAATGTCAGACTTGGGAGAGAGAGACCTTAATCTAGTTCTCTTATTTTATGGAGCAGGAGCTGGAGGCTCTCAGTGGGGATGACACAGTTTAGGGCTGTGGGGACCCCAAATACTGAGGTACAGGACAGAGTTGTCTGGAAAGAATTCATGGACTCAAGAAGTCTCCCTGTCAGGTGGCAAATGTACAGTTTCTGTACCCTGGGCACAGGCATCATTGACTACTGGCATGGCCTGGAGAGGGGCCGGGATTCTAGGGGGTCTGGATGTCTGTACACCTCCAAGAAAGCCTTAGGAGTTGATGTTTATAGCTTGACAGCTGGATTGTATACAGCAACTGTGGGAATCAGTACATGAGAGTTCTGCTGGTACAAGATAGTCCTGCTCATGCAAGGGAAATTCAACAGAGGTCAACTTGTTCTTGTAACAGGTAGAGATAGTTTGCCTCACTGGGCCCACTTAGGAGATGTGAGAGATGGGGTCTTTGGGCTGTGGAGAGATATGGTCCTAGGACTGGGGTCCAAGCACCCCAGTGTGATATTGCCTCCCTTTGGGGGATGTATGGAGCAGAGGGTAGCTTTGATCTTTGCTCATCTCCAGAGGGTTTAACATGGAGCAGAGTATATTGGGGTGCCCAGTACAGCTCCTACCAATGGCTTTGTTAGGTCTGCCCTGCAAGCTGCTGATCATGTTCATTTTAGAGAGAAGTCACATGTATGTATGCATATATTCAGTATCAGGTCAGCATTGCCCCATGTTCCATACACTAGGACCCAGGATTGGTCATATGCTGTCCCGTTTGCCACCTGGGCTAAAGCCTGGGGCCAACCACTTCTCAGGGATGAGGCTGCAGCCTTGACTGCCTTTTCAATTCTCACCCTCAGGTGGGTGTCATGACTCCCTGAGGCAACCACAGCCGCCGGGCTCCGCAGGAAATGGCTCATTTCTTCCTTTCTTTCTCTCATTCTTACTCTCTCTCTTTCATTGTCTTCTCTATTTTCCTTTTCCTTTCCTTCCCTTCCCCCTCTTTCCCTGTTCTTCCCTTCCCTGTCCTTCTCTTCCCTTTCTTTCTTCCCTGTCCTTTCCTTCTCTGTTCTTCCTTTCCTTTTCCCTCCCATCCCTGTCCTTCCCTTCCCTTCTTTGCCCTCTTTCTGTGTCTCTGTCTCTATTTCTGTCTGTCTCTGCCTGTCTGCCTCTGTCTTTGTCTCTCTGTCTCTAGCTCTCTCCCCACCTCTCTTGAACATACACAGAGAGCAGAGCAACCTTGTCTTTCTAGTTCAATAACAAGGGGATTAAAAGAATCCAGGTTATAGACATCAGGGCCCTTAGGGCTCCCGACCCTCTTGAATCAGAGGACCAGGTTCAAATCCTACCACTAATGTCTCCAGGAGCTCTGGCAAGTCACATTAGTCACCATGGGCCTCAGTTTCCTCAAGTGTAAAATGAAAAAGTTGGAGTACTTGAGTGTGAGGTCCCTTCCAGATCTAGGTTGCTAATTCACCTTCCTAGGGCTGAAACTTCAGAAGGCTAGAATATGCCTCCTGGTCAAGGACAGACTTTCAAGGACTGGTTCTAAAATCAGATCTCTGAGGGTTACTCTTAGGAGCATAGCATCTAGAGCTATACAAAAGACTAGCCACTTCAATCCCTTTGTTTTACAGAAGAGGAAACTGAGGCCCAGGGAAGTAAAGCATTTTGCCCCAGATCTCACATTTAGTAACTAAAGGTTAAAATCTCTTGGCTGAAAACATACCTCAAGTCCTCTCCTTGTGTCTCCTAGCCTTACTCATCAAGGGGAATTTCCTATCACTATACAATCTTTATTTCATTCAGTCCCTTGACTGGAAACTGCAGACTGTGATCATTTCTACAAAGAATTGCAGCTTGGCTTGTCTGACCTAGCATAACTATAGAAGGACTGGCATATTGAGGGGGAACAAGAGTCCTGAGAGCTTAGACTCTAGAAAACCAGCCTTGGCCAAGCAGAGATGAGAAGTAAGGCCAAACATAGCTATCTACCACCCCAGGTGGGGTGATAGAGTCCCTAAGAAGTTAGATTAACTTGTTGGAGAAGTCAGGTATGAGGAGGGCAACAGAGAGGGCTGTAGAATTTGGGGGCCAGTCAAGTTAATGAAGTAGCACAAAGAACTCTTTTCTGAGAGTCAGAATCCTGTTTTCTCGTCCTGACTCAGCCACGTAAGAGCTTGTATGGCCACAGATAAAGTATGATTCCTCCCTGGGCCTGTTTCCCCCTCTGTAAAATGAGGAGGTTGGATTAGATGATCTCCAGGTCCAAATCCTACGACCCCTTTGTATGGTTACCAAAGTCTCTTCCTTTTCATCATCTGCCCAATGAAGGATTGAATTAGATGAACTTGGAATTCTTTTCTAGCTCGAAATCCTAGGGGACTGGCCATACCCAGCAGATTGACAATGATGACAAAAAATTGGAAATGGTCAATGTTGGCAGGGCTGTGGAAAGAAAAGCCTGCTATTGGCGGAGCTGTGTATTTTTCCAACCTTTGTGGAAAGTAATTTGTAAATATGCTGAGAAAGTGACTAAAATGCCTATATCCTTCAGCCTGGATATCCCATTTGCCCCAAAGACATCAAAGACAGAAAGAAAAATCCCATATACCAAAATAATCAGAGCAGTGTGTGTGTGTGTGTGTGTGTGTGTATGTGTGTGTGTGGTAGTCAAAAAACAAAAAAGCCAACTAGAAAACAAAGTAGATGCCTACTTACTGTGGAATGGCTAAACAAATATTGCACTTGAATTTAGCGGAATATTATTACCCTGAAAGAAACAAGGAGCTTGAAGAATACAGAGATTCATGAGAAGACTTATATGAGTTGATATAGAGTAAAGTAAGCAGACTCTGGAAAACAAGGTACATAATGTCTACAACATGTCAACAGAAACAATAACGACAGCAAAAAAAAAAAAAGAAAAAAGCAAGGAAGAAAAAAAGTCAAAAGAATTGGACAAACCTTGTGTGCTTATAATGATCAAATTTATACTGAAGAAGTGTTAGGAAAATGCATTTCCCTCCCTTCTTCTCAGAGGTGGGGGACTACGGGTGTGGGATTTGCATGCGCCATCAGATACGGTTGCTGAGTTGCTGTGTTTTGCTGAACTGCTTTCTCTTTCTTTTAAAATCTTTGTATTGAGACATGGCTCTCTGGGTGGGGGAGGAGTAAAGGATAGACTTACTTGGGGATAGACATGCATGAAGGGAATATAAGAAGAAAAGATAGAAACAAAAATAAGATCGAGAAATCCTGAGAAACTCAGACTCAGTGATCTCTAAAATCCTTCCCAGATCTGCAATGCTGTGGACAGGAGCAACCTGGCTTAGCGGAAAGAAAGCTCACTAAGAAGTCAGGGGACCTTGGCTCATGACCTCCTCCAATACCAACTTAACTCCTTAGCATGGTCCCTTCTCTGTGATGAGGTCCTGGGCTCTCCAAGACCAATTCCTCTCTCCTTGCCCAAGTGCTGAGGTGTGAGGATGACTCTACCCTACCCCACCCTAGTACTGTTAACTAGGGGGAAAGGACATTCACACTGCCTCTCCCCTCCTCCGCACCATAAGTCATTTCACATCCCTTCTGTCAAATAAGGATGTTGGACTTGGGCAACTTCCAGCTCTAGAATCTATGAGCCTAGCATGGAGCACTTTGGCTTGACCTAGAACTTAGCTGTGGGGATCTAGAATTTCCTTGGGAGCCTGGTGCACTTAGGATTCTTGAGAAGAATCTGAGGAGCTGCTTAAGAAAGTGGAACTCTACAGGCTACGGAAGGGCTGTGCTTGGTGACTCCTTTGGTGAGGGATCTCTAATTGAGGATGCAAAGAAGCCTGGGTTTTATCATTGTTCCCCTCCTCTGTATTTGTCCCCCTGCAAATAGGGTGGGCCCTGAAAACAAACAAACAAACCATGATTTAGACTCACAGTACAAGTTAGAGTTGATGAGGCCATTCTGGCTTTCCTTGATCATACTTTCTTTTTCTAAGTGCTCATAAACCAGGCAATCAGTCAACAAACATTTACTAAATACCTACTGTTCTAGACATGACGGAATAGTCCTTGCCCTTAAAGAGCTCATGGGGAACACACACACACACGCACACACACACACACACATATACAGAAATAATCATTGAAGGAAGGCACTAAAATTAATCAATTAAATTAATTAAGCAGTGTGTTTTAGGATTTGTATAGACTCACAGGCTGTTAGTACTGAAAGAAATGTTAGGGAGCATACAGGACCAAAGATTTCGAATCAGAAGACATTGGGGGTCATGTAGACCATTCCCCCCACCCTCCTCATCTTACAAAGTCAGAAACTTGAGGCCCAGAGAAACGAAGCACTCAGAACCACACGAGGAATAGGTGACGGCTGAATTTGAACTGTTTCCAAACCTAGACCTTTCCCCGGGGCACCAGGCTGCCTTATGTAGTCCTACCCCCTTGGTTTTACAGATGAGGACTACCCCTACCCCCTTCCTGTAAGGAAGCTCCTTTGTGAAGAGCTGGGATCGCCATCCAGGACTCTTCACGCCAAGTTGCTTCGGGGTCCTAAAGACCTCAGGGCATCATCTGGGTCCTGAAGACCTGAGCTGGCATCATTCCATGTGCCTCCTGCTGAGGAGGAGGGGGCTGGGGCAAGGGCTACATTTCCACACCTCACTGTTTCCCTTCGTGGTGGCTCAGAGGCCACGGTTTTGGCTTACTTCCAGGTCTTCCCCCTTCTCCCCCCTTCTCCCCCCTGCCCCCAGCCGAGCTAATAGACTTCACTTTGCCCCAACTGATGTGACCAGCCAGGCTTTCTCTTGTTGAACTGGGAAGATCGTGGTACAATCAGCCCCTGGCCATTGTGGCCAACAAGGCCAACCCAGGGGGTCCAGAGCAATAGACCTGGTTGATCTTCATCCCTTGGGCTCTGAGTCCTTGCCGGTCCTCCTCCCTCCCCCCTTCCTTCCTCTTCTTTCCTTTTTTTTTTTTTTAGCTTCTGGTTGTCTCTCTGTAATTCTATAGTGTGTGTGTGTGTGTGTGTGTGTGTGTGTGTGTGTGTGTGTTTCGGGGAGGGGCGATCTGCTATTTTGGGCTCCCTCCACTCCCCTCCCCTCCGTCTGTGCAGCTGAGAGCAGCTGATGCTTTCAAAGGAGCCAGAAATTGCTTGAGAACTAGGTCAGTCCAACGAGCTCTAGAGCCGGATCCTTCATGTCAGTTAACTAGCCCTATTCCGCCATGATCTGAGAGCTCTCCCCTGGGTACTGCAGACATTTTGCCATCTGTGGCCAGACTCCATCTCTCCTTTGCTTTGTGTTCCTCAGCTTTAGCATCCAAAACATCCCAGGAGCTGGCTCATTGTCCTCTCTGATGTTTTCACTGACCTCAGGACTCTGGACTTACTGACTATATGAGCCCCTTCTGTAGGAATCCAGTCCCGCTCTGTGCTCAACAATTATGGGCACACAAAGGTGCCAAGAGTTGGACCTGAAAGGGACTTCAGTGTTCGGTCATTTTTCCAGTTGGGTCTGATTTGCCACGATTCTGGCAAAGATATTGGAGTGGTTTGTCATTTCCTTCTCAATTCATTTTGCAGATGAGGAGAATGAGGCAAACAGGGTTAAAGAACTTGCCCAAGGTCACACAGCTAGTTATATCTGAGACCATATCTAAACTCAGGAAGTTGAGTCTTCCTGACTCTGGGTCCAGCACTCTATCTAGGGGTAAGCTAGTGCAGAGGAAAGTATAATGAATTTGTAGTCAAAGGACCTGGATTCAAGTCTCCCCTTTACTACCTGACTGTGGGCAAGCCACTAAACCTTTCTAGGTTTCAGCTTTTTATCAGTAAAATGAAGAGGTTGTTTTAGACCAGGTTCCTCAGCCTTTTTGTGTTATGAACCCCTTGGACAGGCTGGCAAAATCTATGGACTCCTTCTCAGAATGTTTTTTAAATGTATAAAATAAGATACGTGGTATTATAAAGGAAACCAACTATATTGAAATAATTACTAACACATAATTTTGTGCTGATATGTAATTACATAGAAATATGTGTATATGTTAATAAGTATAATAATAGTATGTTATTATATACATATATGTCCATACCTACATGTAAGGTGTGTGTGAGTGTGTGTGTAAACAAGTTCTCAGCAAAGAATCCCTGGGCTAGATCAAGGCCTCACACTGGAGTCCATGGACCCCATGAGGAGAAGTCATATGAATTTGAATGGAAAAAAATGATATCTTTATTTTCACTGAACTCTTACTGAATTTTAGTTTTTCAATGATTAGTTAAAAACAAGCAAACATTTCTGAGAAGGGGTTCATTGGCTTCCCCAGATGATCCAAGGGGGCCATGACACAAAAAAGTAACATTAAGAATGAAAGAATGAATGAATGAGTGAATGAATGAAGCATTTATTAAGCATCTACTAGCAGAGCCCTAGACATACAAATAGAAAAGCAGGTCAGTCCCTGCCCTCAGCCAGCCTCCATTTTAACAACAGAAAAGAACCTAAGAACACGTGTTCAAGTTACTCTCTAAATTCCCACTCACCTAAAAATTCCATGATCCAATTAACTCAGGGAAGGAGTTTCAGAGCATGGATTTCCTGACAATTCAGATTATAGCTTTGCAACTTTACTGTGTGTGTGATGTTGGGTGAATCACTTCTATTCTCTGGGACCCAGTTTCCTTAGTTTAAAATGAGGGGATTAGATCTAATCTCCCCCAAGGTCCTTTGCTCTAAATCAATGATTCCCATGATCCCAAGACCCTACAACAGTTTGATGCTCAGAGAGAACTATTATTCCCTATTTAGCAACCATAGGATGGAAGAAAAAGGGCAGTGTTCAGTCTAGAGAAAGAAGACTCAGAGGGAACACGAGAACTGTCTTCAAGTATGTGAAGGGCTGTGATTTGGTTGATGGATTAGACTTGTTCTCTGTGGCCTCCTAGGGTAGAACCAGGAACAGTGGATAAAGTTGCTTATTTTTACAATGTTATTATTGCATAAATTGTTCTCTTGGTTTTGCTCCCTTCACTCTGTATCAGTTCATACAAATCTTCCAGGATTTCTCTGAAACTGTCAGTTTCATCACTTCTTACAGCACAAGAGAATTCCATTAAACCATATACCATAAACTGTTTAGTCATTTCCCAGTTGGTGAGCACTCCCTTACTTCCCCATTCTTTGCCTTCACAAAAATAGCTGCCATAAATATTCTTACGTACATGGGTCCTTATCCTCTTTCTTTGATACTTTTGGGTTATGGACCTAGTAGTGCTGTCAATGGATCAAAAGGCATGCTGGGGAGGCACAGTTCCAGACTGTTTTTCAGAATGGTGCTGCACGGGTTCACCAAGAAGGCATTTATATGCCTGTTTTCCCACAGTCTCGTCATCATTCACCATTTTCCATGTTTTTCAGTTTTATCAGTCTGATGGGCATGAGATGGAACTTCAGAGTTCCTTTAATTTGCATTTTTTCTAATGACTAGTGTTTTGGAGGGAATTTTTTTTCACATGATTATAGATAACTTGATTTTTTTCTATTAAGAACTGTATGTTCACATTAAGAGAGCACATTTCAGTTTGACCTTGAAGGATGGATAATAATAGCGGTTCCCATTTCTGTAGCACATTAAGGTTTTCAGTGGCCTTTCCTCAAAACCTCCTCCTGGAGAAGTGAGTACAAGAATTATTCCTGTTTCACAGGTGGCTCAGAAAGAAAGTGACTTATTGCCAGTAAGTCAGAGCTGGGATGTGACTCTAGGTGTCTTTTCCACCATTGCATCTCTTGGGGAGGACTTAGATAAGCTGAGGGTAAGAAGGGTCCTCCAGGCAGGTAGAAGCATCATGAGCAAAGCTGTGGAGTGAGGTTCTCAGAGAGGGATCCTAGCATGAATAATGGAGAATAGTGGGAGGGAGAGATGAAAAGGAGACAAGTGGAGGTACAGTGGGAAGAAGGATGGATTTGAAGGCAGAGGATTTGGATTCAAATCCTGAGTCTTCCTCTTGCTCTCTGTGTGACATAGGTCTTGCTTCCTGGCCCTCCAGTTCCCATCTCTTTAAAATGAAAGTGTAGGATGCTATGACCTTTGAGATAATTTCCTGCCCACGGTCTATGATCCTTTGAGCCAGAACTTGATGTGGTAGTATAAATAAAGTCTAAATTCAACTCCTCACCCTCCACATGCATGGGATCCTTTGCTGTCCAACTCTGTGCCTGAGCCAAGACCCCTAAGCCAGAAGGGATCTTAAAAGCCTTTCAATTAACCCCAACAGTAGAAACAAATCCCCCAAACCGTTTCATTGTCCCCATCCTTCCATCTCTTGGCCTTTGACTATGATCCCCAAGCTCAGCAAAGTTCTGCTTCTGGGCCATTGGGACGTGGAACCCCTGTACCTCTGAGATTCCAGCATTTGGCTGGCTCCCGCCAATTTCACAGAACGACTGGTTTCCGGTTGACATAGTCAAGCTGTATTTTCCCTCCTCGTACCTCCCAGGAACAAAGCCTTTGGAGAAAGCTGTTTTTGTGTTAGCCTGTGGGAAGTCCATGAGACCAGAAATGTGGCTCTTGGAACCACTGCTGGGACTGGAGGGCGGCAGTACAGTGGGAGCATTGGCCAAGGACAGTGGCTTCCAGGAACCTTGGCAGGCTCTGCCCTTTGATGGTGAAATGTGAAATCAGGCAGTGGGGAGTGTTTGTGAGCAAAGTCATCTCACTATGAATATATCAAGGCAAATGGGATTTCAGTGTTTTTGTTTTGCTTTCTGTTGTATGACTTATGCTTCCTGAGTGGAAATGTAAAAGTTAATGAATTTATTTTTTTGAAAGAAATTTTACCTAGCCAGTGAAAAAAATCAAGTCAAGGATGTTTAAGGAGAACCACAGAATGTTTGAGCTAGTAGAGACCTTCGTGTACAGATAGAATATAATGTTTATTATATAGCTCAGGGGTGGGGAACCTGTGGCCTCCAAGTCACATGTGGCCTTCTAGGTCCTCAAGTGGGGTCCTTTGACTAAATCAAACTTCACAGAACAAATCCCCCTTATAAAAAGATTTGTTCTGTAAAACTTGGACTCCGTCAAAAGGTCACACCCAAGGACCTAGAAAGTCAAATGTTGCCTCAAGGCTGAAGGTTCCCCAACTTTGATATAGATAGAAGGACCAAGCTTGGAGATATCTTGGAACAAAGAATGTCAGAACTGAGAGGGTCCTTAGAGCAGAAAATGTCAGAAGTGGAAGAAACCTTAGAAGTAGAATGTTATAACTGGAAGGAGCTTAGAACACAGAATATCAGAGCTGGGAGGGGTCTTAGAACATAGAATACGACATGTTAGAGCTGGAAGGCTCCTTAAAGCACAGAATGTCAGAGCTGGGAGGGATCTTTGAACATAGATGTTCTAAGAGAGGCAGAAGGAACCCTAAAACATGAACCAGGAAATGTTGGTGTATAGATGAACCTTAAACCTAGAATGTGGGATGTCAAAACTGGGAGGGATCTTAGCGCAAGGAATGTCAGACTTGGGAGGGTCTTTAGAACACAGAGCATAGAATGTTAGACCTGGAACACATAACACCTGAGCAGGAAGGGTATAGAACATAAACAGATGTTAATGTTTAGACAAACCTTGACACATAGAATGTGGAAAATTAAAGCCAAAGGGGAGGGCCTTAGAACACGGAATGCCACAGCTGGAAGGACCTTAAAGATCCTCCTGAGTAGATCAACCACTTATTTTCCAGATGGAGAAACAGAGACTAGTCCCCAGTTTAAAGAAGGAATCTTCAGGGGTGTTTGACTCAGGGTAGTTCTCTCCAAACCATCCCTCTGGTTTTTCTGCCTTCTATGTTGGGAACAAACACATTTGTAGAACGTGATGAACCCTGAAAAGGAAATGCCACATTTGGCGCTAATTCAGCAAGCTAGATATTTGGAAGTCTCCACATGAGTAGTTGTTTTACTCAGTCAGGCACTTGATTCAATCAAGGTCGGCCAATGCCAAGGTGGTGCAGCTTGAGCAATCCCCAAAAGGCTGCCTGGTTCAGAAATATCTGGGCCACGGGTCTAAAATCCTGCCCTTAGCAATCCATTTCTTTTGACTGAGCATTGCTCTCTCTCTGCAGGTCCTGTTTTAAGATGAAAATGATAGAGGGGGGGTGAGAGAAAAGGGTTGTTGTCATTGTATTCATTACCCTTTCTGGCTGGTCTCTTCTCTTCCCTTTGGATGTTCTGCCTTTCGTTGTGTAAGACCCCTCTTAAGTCTGACATTGCGTCCTGTTATAGCACAAAGGGAGTCCAGGGCAAGGTGGTAGAGTGGGTAAAGTGCTGGGTTTGGCGGTAAGGAAGACACTCATTCAAATCCTACCTCAGATTCTAACCTTACAACACTCTCAACTTGTTTCCTCAATTGCAAAATGGCCGTAAAAAAAAATAAGCAAACCCATTTAAGAGTTATCTATTTGTAGGCTCCCAGTCATTTTCCTTGATAGAGAGGGAGCCTGGGGCTGGAGAGGAGGGGAGACGACGGTTGGAAACTCATTTGACTGCTTTCATAGCATCACCCTGAATTTTGTACTCAACACCCAGTGATATTTGCGCTCTTCTCCTCCCCCTCTAAGTTCTGCTGCCCAAAGGGGCTGTCCCACCCAGATGAAAAAAATGGACACCACCAGCAACTGTGCAAATGAAATGGCGCCAAGTGCTCATTGAGCTTTGTCAGCAGGAAATTGATCTAGAAATGGGAGCTGTTCTCACGGGTGAGGGGTGAAGAGTCAGGAAGAGGTGCTCCAGCCCAGCTCAGGCACTTACTAGCTGTGTGATCCTGAGCAAGGCACTTCTAGAGGCCTCAGTTTTCTCATCTATAAAAAAAGAGGGTTGGACTCTCTTGTGCAGTCTCTTCCAGTTCGTTCAAAATCTATGGTCTTGGCCCCTGTGACTTCAAGAATGGGGCTAAAGCTCCAGGATGTCAAGTGAGTTATTCAAGGTCACTTGGACAAGTAGAACATGGCACATCTAGGATTCAAACTTGCCCCCCCCCACACACACACACTTAATTCTAGTCCCTTTTCTCTGTCGATTCTTTCCTATTTGTCCTGTTTATCGCTTGTTTGTACATAGATAGCTGTTTGCACGCCGACTCTCCCATTAGAATGTGAGCCCCTTGGTTTATTGGTTCTGTGTTTCTCTGTATCCACAGCACTTAGCACAGTGTCTGGAACACAGTAGGTTCTTAATAAATGCATATTGACTGGCCCCAAATACAATACCTTTTTGCTTCACTTCTTTTTTATTATTAATTTTTTTTATTAATTTGTTTGTTTCCTTTTAGTTTACAGGATTCAATTCCACAATTCCTTGAGTTTCACATGTTGTCCCCCTCCCTCCCCTTCCCCCCATGGCGGCTTATAGTCAAGTATAGAATCTGTAAATACTTTCACATTATACATTAGTCAGGTTATAAGGACGGATTGTACCAGCTGGAATGAAAAATGGTAAAGAGGACATAAAACCAAATAAGAGAAGGAAAAAGATCAGGTATTTTGCTTACACCTGGATATAAACTTAGTTCTTTCTCTGGATGCACATATTTCTCTCCATCATGAGTCTTTTGGGATTGACTTATATCACGTCATTGCTGAGAAGAGTCCAGTCTATCAAAGTTGGTCATCACACATATGTTGTGTCTGTAATTGTGTACAAATTTCTCCTGGTTCTACTCTTCTCACTCAGCATCAGCTCTTTTAAGCCTCTCCAGGTAAATATGAAGACCGTCTGCTCCTCATTTCTTATAGCACAATAGTATTCCATAACATGCATATACCACAGCTTGTTCATCCATTCCCCAATTTATGGGCACCCCCTTAATTTCCAATTCTTTGCTACCACAAAAAGAGCTGCTATAAACATTTTTGTACATATGGGTCTTTCTCTCATTTCTATGATCTCTTTAGGATATAACCCTAGGAGTGGTATTGCTGGATCAAAGGGTATGAAAGTATTTATAGCCCTTTGGGCATAATTCCAGATTGCTCTCCAGAAAGGCTGGATCAGTTCACAACTCCACCAGCAATGCATTAGTGTTCCAATTTGCCCACATCCTCTCCATTTGCTTCACTTCTTGAGGCCTCAGTTTCCCCACATGGTCACACCCAGACTTTGGGGATATCACTTTGGCAGCTGGGTAGAGAATGGTTTGGAGAACTTGAGAAAGAGAGATCAGTTAGGAAGTTATTGCAGGAGTCTAGGTGACCTGAATTAAGCTAGTGGTTAAGGGATGGAGAGGAGAGAATGACCAGGGAGATGCTGGAGAGATAGAACTGAACAGTCTTGGCATACGATTAACTGAGGGGGGGTGTATGAAGGAATGGGAGGACTCAAGACCTAGAAGAGGAACGATGGCACCTTGACAGAAAAAGGGAAGTTAGAAGGAGGAGGTGAAGGGTAAATTGGGGGGTGGAGGGTAATGAGTTCCGTTTTGTATATGGTGAGTTTAGGATGTCGATGGGACATCTGGGTGGAGATGTCCAATAAGAGGTTGGTGGCCCAGGATTCAAGAGAGAGAAAGGTTAGGGCTGTTAGTAGCTGTCTAATGTCTGAGCCCTGGGGGAATGGGGAGTAGGAAGTGATTTGAAGAGAGTTCCCTTCTTTCTCTTTTTTAATTGTCTAAAATACTCCATTGAGCTCCAGCAGGAACAAGATCCTTCTCTGTCTTTGCCCCATTTCCCCCATAACTATTCAGGGACTGCTTAGGCATCATTCCCACCTACATCTGGTTGGCACTTGGAGGAGGGGTGATTTGAATGCTTTGAAAATATCAAACTGGGTCTCCTGGACCTTAATTCAGTTCAGTTTGGCAAATGCTAATTAAAGCCAAGGTTCTGTCCCTGAGACAACAGAGGAGGGACTGGGAAGTAAAGATACAAAGACACCCAGGGGGCAAGAGTAAAGATCTGGAGCTCTGGGGGCTTCAGTTTCCTCCTCTGTAAAATGATGGGGTTGGACTAGATCAGGGTCGTTGGGGGGTTTTAACCTCTATTGTGTCACGGACCCCTTTGGCAAATCTGATGAAGCCTATGAACCCCTTCTCAGAACTATGTTTTAAAATGCATAAAATACACAAAATTACATATTATGTGTAATTAATATAATTATTGTATAATTATTTTAACTATATATAATTAATTATATTGAAATACCGTTTTCTAAATAGTTTTGTTTTTACTGAGTACATGAACCATAGGTTAAGAATTCCTGCACTGGATGTGCTAAATTGTCCTTTTCACCTCCAAATCTAGGATAATATAATCTATTCCCTGCTCTGAGGCATCTCACAGTCTCATAAAGGAGATGTCAGTCAGTCAATAGCATTAACTATGTGCAGGCCACCACCATGGTACAAAGAAGGTCAAAAGCACGGTCCCTGCTCCCTTTGTCAGTCTAATAGGGGAGAGAAATCAATCTATACAAACAGGATATATCCAGGGTACGTGGGAGGTATGACGAGCCCAGAGCAGAAATAATGATTGGATTGCAGAACTGACTACCGCCAGGGCACTTTGTGCTGCTTTTTGGGAGCAGTAGAGAGTGTTCTTGGCATGTGTCAAACTCATGCATGAAATCAGCCCATCCAGGTCCGCTCAGCTCCAGAGAAAACAGGAAGTGAAATTGACAGACACTGACCAACCTGGTTTCGATTTGCGGATTGAGTAAAGTAGCCGGGCTTTGCTTTGATGGCACGAGGCATGACAAATCAATGAGTATTTTTTTTAATGATTCTTTCAGTTTCAATTAGATAAAGTGTTCTTACTAAGGCAGGTGAGGGGCTGGTCTCTGAATGACTGGCTCCCAAGTGGAACAGCTCTGTCTTTTGTCTGGTAAAGCACCCGGGAGTTTTCTTTTGTTCAAGGCTGAAGTAGGGACATGAAAGGAACATGACAGTATCATACGGGATTGTTACCAAAGCTCTCAGCCCTGACTAATTCTGCCTCCGCTGATTCACCTCCTCAAAAAAAGAAAGGAAGAAAGAAAGAAACAACCAAAAACCCCATGTGGTCTCAGCCTAGAAATAATGCTAAAGTCCTGGGCTCTGAGATTCTCGCTCAGCCCACTATGGCACGTTTAGGGCATGTTGTGAAACTCGACTCCTTTTTGTAAGAGAAAATGAAGCCAGTGAGTGGGGAGATCTGAACAGAATGGGACCAACGACAATAACAACAAAATGTTTCTCCATTATTGGACTTACTAGTCATTCGCCGGAAGCCCTGGGTGGAGACTGGGGTGGAAATGAGTGGGATACAGCAAAGGGACTGCCCACTCATTCCTGGGGCTATCCACATCTTTCCATTTCCTCCTTTGTTATCGATGTAGCTCAAGGGAGTGGAATCATGAGCGATTTTTTCCTAATACTGTCATTTTTTGGATGATGTGGATTGGGTTTTTTTTTTTTTGAGGGGGGTGATGGGTTATAGAGAGGAAGGGAGAGACCATCTGGCTCTAAGTTTCTGGATTGTGCCAGGGGAGGCTGTCAGGAGAAAAACATTGAACAAGGATCTGGTCCTGCGTCGATAACTACCAAGCCACGTGATCTTGAGCAAGGTCTTGCCCTTCCTTGACTCCGTTTCCCCACCTGTAAAAATGAGATGGTTGGAGTGATAAGCTCTAACATATCATATTTCATGTTCTAAAGTGCTTCCCCATTCTGACACATGCTGTCTCTCCAGTTCCTGCATCCCATGTGTATGTTTAAAGGTCCTTCCAACTCTAATGTTCTCTGTTCTGCGTTCTAAGGTCTCTTCTAGTGCTTCTTCTAAGGCCTGCTCTAGGTCTAAGATTATATGTGTTCTAAGGTCTCTTCTGGTGCTAACTTTCTATGGCCTGAGTTCTCTTCTGGCTCGAATACTTTGTGTCCTAAGGTCCCTTCTAGCACTAATAGTCTATATTCTAATGATCCTCCTAGGTCTTATAGTCTGTCTTCTTTCCTGAGGCTCTAGGGGGCAGTTTGGTGCAGTTGATAGAATACTTTACCTGGAATCATCAAGATTTGAATGCAAATCCTTCCTTAGACACTTACTACTTCTGTGACCCTGGGCAAATCATTTAACTTCTCTCAGGCTAGGTTTCCTCCTTTATAAAATGGGAATAATTGTAGCTGCTCTCAAGGTTGTTGTGAAGCTCGAATATAATCATCTGTGTAAAGCTCTTTTCAAACCTTGAAGGACTATACAAATGTTAGTCAACCACAAGCATTAATTAAGCACTTACTATGTACAATGTAGGGCAGCTAGGTGGCACAATGGACAGAGTGTCAAGCCTAGAGTCAGGAAGACTCATCTTCCTGAGTTCCAATCTGGCCTCAGACACTTACTAGCTGTGTGACCCTGAGCTAGTCAATTAACCCTGTTTGCCTCAGTTTCCTCATGAGCTAGACAAGGAAATGGCAACCCCCTCCCAGTATCTCTGCAGAGAAAACCCCAAATGGGATCGCAAAGAGTGAACAACAAAAACAACATGTACAATGTTAGCTGTCATTATTATCATTAACATTCCTTTTGGTTCTAATATTTCATGCCTGAAGTTCTAAGGTCCCTTCTAGCTTTAGCATTCTAGGTTCTAAGGTTCTCTCCAAGGTTGACCATTTTCTGATATTTGAAGACCTTCTTTGAACTTTTCTCCAAATTTGAGATTCTTATTTAACCTATTCCTCAATACTTCTAAACTCCATCTTCATCATCATGGTCCTCCTTATTATCATTCCTCCTGGACTGGGGAATCAAGAATTCACTACAAGTGCTCATATTCCAGTGAATGTTCAGTGTCAAATTGAGCAGTGACTTTCTGGTCCAGTAGAAATCAAAGCTCACTTGCCTTACAAATCTCCTTTGACTTCATGAATGTTGTATGTCCTCATTTATCTGATAAACCAAGCTATTCACAGCTGGTATGGAAAGATGGCCTTGGGTGCTGGTCTACATTGTACATCAGCCACCTTGAGGAATAATGTTGAATATTAGCTTGTTAGTGATCAGACGATGAGTTTATTGATGGTAGAATTTTGACTTGACACCTACAGAAGAATTGGCTGAGGAGAAAAAGAGGAGGGGGGAGGGGAGAGAGAGAGAGAGAGAGAGAGAGAGAGAGAGAGAGAGAGAGAGAGAGA
>NW_027187239.1:1159739-1181780 GCF_028583685.1 Petaurus breviceps papuanus
AGAGAGAGACAGAGACAGAGACAGAGAGACAGAGACAGAGAGAGAGAGAGAGAGAGAGAGAGAGAGAGAGAGAGAGAGAGAGAGAGAGAGAGAGAGAGAGAGAGAGAGAGAACAGAAAAATGCAGTGGCTCTGAAAGTTTTTGGCATCAGTACCCCTATATACTCTCAAAAATTGTTGAGGACCCCAAAGAGCTTTCATTTATTTGAGATATATTTAATGAAATTTATTGGGTTAGAAATTAAAACATCTTAGTATCTTTTAAAAATAAGTTTGATTTTATGAGACCTCCAGATAGGGTCCTGGGGTAGACTCAACTTTGAGAACCACTGAGGTAGTGGAAAACCCAGCAACCCAGCAGAACGATGGAGTCTAGTTGCACTTCTGCCCGTGACTGTGAATGTGAAAAAGGTCCTTTTCTCTAGGCTTCAGTTTCCTCCTAGAACATGAGCTCCTTGAATTCAAACCACTGGATAATCTCTGAAATGTCTTTCTCAGCTCAGTCTTGTGATCCAGATTCGGTGCCAGAGAAGGGTGGGAATAGAAGGGCCTGGGAAAGAAGGGGGAGGAGAGAGGAGAGACAGATGGAAGGTGAAGGTGGAGACTGAAGGAGCAAAGAATCGGAGGAGGGTTACCCAGAGGGGGGCGTCTCTCTTTACTGCTTGTTGGACATTGAACAAGTCCCTCTGGGATCCAGTTTTCTGACGTGTAAGATAGGAGAGTTAGATAAGAGGATCTCCAAGTTTTCTTCTAGCCCTTTCTAGGTTCTAAGGCTCCTCCCAGCTCTGACCCATCGAGTCCTAAGGTCCTAGTTGGGACATTCTATGACCATGTTGTTGTTCAGTCATTTTTCAGTCATGTCCAACTCCTTGGGACCCCATTTGGGGTTTCCTTGGCAAAGATCATGGAGTGGTTCGCTATTTCCTTCTGAAGCTCATTTTACAGATGAGGAAACTGAGGTAGACAGGGTGAAGTGACTTGCCCAGGGTCACACAGCTAGGGAGTGTCTGAGGTCGAATTTGAACTCAGGTCTCCCTGACTCCAGGTCCAGCCCTTTATCCTCTGAACCACCTGGCTGCCCGCGAACAGAGTATGTGGTGTAGAATTTCAGGGACCCTAGGCTCCAATTCTTTGATAGATCAACGTTCAGCTAGCTTGAGGACTCTCCCCCAGGGGCATAACTCTCTCATCCTGTGAGCTTCTGGTCCAGGTATTTCACAAACTGACCACGGAAGTTCTGTCCTCTCTGCTGGTCGCTTTCCCCTAGCTCCCTTTAAGATTGTAAATCCCTCCTAAGATCGTAGAACAATAGAAGGAATGACATTGCAGCACCGTTCACCTGTATGGATCCATAGCCCCCATTCGCTCAAAATGGGAGCTTAGATTCAGTGTAAGAGGGATCTCATTTTACAGCAGAGGAAAGTGAGACCCAGAACCTGTCTAGGGTCATAAAGACCGCGCCTGAGGCAGAACTGGGCCCAGGATGTTTGTCTGCAAATCCAGTATGTCCCCCATACTCCCTCATGCTTGTCTTCAGAATATTCTAACTTTGTAGGCTGTCCTCTCCTCCCCTCCCCTCTTCCTGCGCTGAAGACCCTGAGTAAAGAGGGAAAGAAAATGACTTCAATCAAATCCACTTCTTTGTAGCAAACAGATTTTGCTGAACGGAACTGAATTGTCCAGGGCCATGCAACAGGCTGGAGCTTTTACAGATTTCCTGAATCAGAGTCCTGCTTCCCGTTCCATTGTGGGAGAGGGGCATGCAATTGTGAAAATGTTGCCTTGCCCATAGGTCCCTGCTGGGAAATTCAAGCTTGCAAAATGCTCAGCTATCTGCGGAAATTCAGAGTCTTATCACTTGCTGACAATCATTGCTGGCTCCTGAAGTAACACAGACCAATGGTTAGAGCTGAAAATCGGGGCTGTAAACAGGGCCCCAGGGGAGGCATCTGGTGGACGTCATTCCTCCTGAGTTCGGGCCTCAAATATATCTCGGGGTCTGTGCATGTGGGGGATGGGGCCTCTGAATGAGGAGGCTGAGAGCACGCTGGTGGAGGAGGGCTATTCTGGTGAGAATTTTGGCCTCAAACTTTGGAGACGACTTTAAAAGTGGCTTTGGAATGGGGCTTTAAAAAGTGATTGTGTGTGTGTTGGGGGAAGGGGGTTGGCAGGTGGTGTTCCAGACCTGGCTGCTTGCAACATGTCTGAGGAGTATTCCCCGCCAGGAACAACTATGGTTTTCAAGGTGAAAGGAAGGAAGGGAGGAAAAGAGGAAGGAAAGAAGGAAGGAAGGAAGGAAGGAAGGAAGGAAGGAAGGAAGGAAGGAAGGAGGAAGGAAGGAAGGGAGGGAGGGAGGGAGGGAGGAAGGAAGGAAGGAAGGAAGAAAGGAAGGAAGGGAAGAAGGAAAGAAAAGCTAATTATGGCTCTAGTTCCAAGTCTGACACCTTACTAGCTATGTGACACTATCCAACTCATGTCTCAATTTCTCCATCTGTAAAACATGGGTAATAAAACCATAACTATATAAATTTGTTGTGAAAACAGTTCTTGGTAGACCTTAAAATACCCTTGAAGTGTGAGTGATTTTAATTTTGATCTCTAGATTATTTGCTGCTATTCTTGCTCATGGTCTGATATTTAAAATCCTCTGGGTTAGCCAAATTGCCAGTTCTCTGGGTAATAGATGAAATGCCGTGTAGTTCTGCTTCTGCTACAACGGGAAGAGTATTAGAGCATGAACTCAGAGGACCTGGGTTTGAATCACACATCTACTTACTAACTGTATGACACTGGGCAAGTCACTTTCCGTCTCTTTGCCTCTGTTTCCTCATATATAAAATGAAGCGGTTGGACAAGATGGCCTCAGAATGAGGGTTAAGGTCCCTTCTCTTAATTGGGGGCCCTTTGGTCTCTCCAGCTTCTTCTCATGCTTACCCTAAGTCAAACACCGATCTGAGAAGGAGTAGAGTTGGACTCAGAGTCTAGGTTCAAATTCCACCTCAGACTTTTACTGCTTATATGACCCCAGTCACTTTAGTTAATTTCTCCAAGCCTCAGTTTTCTGTTCTGTAAAATGGGGATAATAGCAGCACCTCTTCACAGGGTTGTCGTGAGAAACAAATAAGATACCATGGATAAAATGTTTCACTTGCTGTTATAGGCAGCGAGGTGGTAAAACAGATAGAACATAGTCAGGAAGACCTGAGTTCAAATCCTGCCTCAGACACTAGCTGGGTAAACCCCTAGCTTCCTTGGTTTTCTTATCTATAAAATGGGGATAATAACTCACAGGGTTGTTGTGAAGATTGCTAATGAAGTGACAAGCTCAGCAGTTTCTAAGCTGCTGATATCCTGGAAGGGTCATCAATACTTCTAAATTAATCAGTCAATCAAAAGAATTTCTTAAATGCCAGGCACTATACCAGACTCTGGGGCTCCAAATACAAAGAATCCCTACTTGCAAGAACTTCACATTTTAGTGCTGGGGACAAAAAACACATCTATCTGTCTGTCTGTCCTTCTGTCCATCCATCCCTTCGTCTGTTTGTCTATCTGTCTGTCTATCCATCTATCGGTTGTCTGTCTGTCTATCTCCATATCTCTCTCATATATCTATCTCTTTGTCTATTTCTATATCTATCTTTATATGCCTATGTTTTTATCTATTCTACATCTACGTTTACATCTAGACGTACAAATGCATATTAAATTCAAAGTTAATAAATAAAAATGTATACAAGGTAGCTAAATAGACAGTGATTTGGGGAGAAGGGCACTTGCTGTGGAGATCTGGGAAGGCTTCGTGCCAAAGGTCTGAGTTCCATTTTAAGGGGGGAGAGACCTCTAAGAGGGAAGGAAGTTCAGGACTGTGGGATGGCCACTGCCAGGGCAGAGAGATGGAAGATAGAGTGTCTTGTTGAAGAATAGAGAGAAAGCCAGTTGAACTGGATTGCGGTAGGAAGATGAATGTCCAGTTAGTCTGGAAGGAGGTTAAGGCTGAGTTGTGAAAGACTATGAACACCAAATAGAGAAGTTTCTATTTTTATCCTAAAGGCAATAGGAAGCCCCTAAGGTTGAGTAAGGTTGGGTGAGTTAGGGACTCACATGGTCAGATCTCCCAACTAAGGAAAATTATTTTGGTAGCTGAGTGGAGGTTGGGAGGGAGAGAGGAGACACTGGAAGTAGGGAGAGTTGAGGCTGGGTGAGGAAGGAGAGCCTGAACCAAGGTGGTAACTGTGGGAGAGGAGAGAAAAGCCCTAAGGCCCTGCCTTGGTTATGCCTTTGGTTCTGACATGCAGATCCCACCCCACTGGAACCATAGGCCCTGTGCTCTGGCCGGTCTGGGTGGGTGGGTGGGGTCACTATATTTTAGAACCTTTGGTGATTTCTTAGTCAAGTCAGCCACCAATTCTATTGCACAGTCATTCTCAGCAGAGGGGATCAACTGTGAGAATGACCCAGGACAGGACTATGGTATGTGGCCTGTGGTATTCTTAGTGGTGTTGCCTTCTGTTCCAGAGTGCTGGATCAGCTCACAGCACATTATCCTTACCCTGTTATCTCAGGTCCTGCTCTCCCTGAAGGAATGGGAGGACTACAGCCAGAAACTCCTCTCTTATAAAAGTCCAAAGAATCCAGGAAATCCATTCAAATTAAATTAAATTGTAACTTTCTTTCACAGGGAACAATTTCCTACTGTCAGGGCCTCAGAGGGCTATAAGCTGTCTGGCATGTATTTTTAATCGCGTCCCTTGGCTGGGGCACTGCATGATACAGCACAAAAAAACTCTTTGGTGTTCATTTTTAAATCTCCCAGATACTGACAGCCTGAGCCCAGGAATAAGTCCCACAACCTCCCCTCAGTCCTATCTGCTAAGCCTTAGTCCTTCTCCTGGAGGGTTTTGATGCTGTGGATGGTGGAATGATCACTGACTCATGGCAAATCACTTAGCCACTTTGGGCCTCAGTTTCCTCTGAGCCTCTGAACCCCTGAATCTGGAATGAGAGACCCTGAGTTCAAATGCTGCCTCTGATACTTACAACCTGTGCTGTGAGGCAAGTCACAACCACCCCAGCCTTGAGTTGCCTCATCTGGAACAAGCCAGGCAGGGTGGTCAAGATGACCTCTGGGTCCCTGCCTGCTCTCTAGCTAGGATTCTCCAGGGCCGGAGGTCCCTTTCTTTCGTCTGGGATACATGCTCTCCATAAGCTGGTACCACCCCCATCTTTCCATCCCTTCCCTTGTATCTACCCTCCCATCAAGTGGGATCACTGTCTCCCAGACACACCCTGCCCCTTTCCCTCCTCTTTGCCTTTGTTCACATTCCTCTCTCAGTTCAGAATGCCCTCTCTCCTTTAAAGCCCACTCAGATGCTGCCTCTTAAGCTCTGATGGAGGAAGATGCAAGGAAGAAGATATTCACTCTTTCAAATACTAGGTACTAAAGAAACAAAGACAAAAAAATGGAATGTATTTTGACTCATGGAACACCATTTACACACACAAGTAAATATTAAAAAAAACCCAAGCCATACATACATAATTAACCATAAACCATACATAATTAACCATAAAATGAAATTGCACGAGAGGTTGGAACAAAGTGCTATAAGTGAGGTCCCGGGGCGGGGATGATTATAAATAGTCAAAGCCATCCACTCACAGGAAGCAAGAAACAAGCATTTTTATGAAGCTATAAGAAAGGACCTAAAAGGGTGGTGGTTCCCCCCCGCCCCCCAAAGGCTGAGGTTTTAGTCTAGTTAGAATTAGAGTTTGGAAGGAACCTCAACAGTGTGAATTACAAATTGGGCCAGGGCTCCAGCAACCCAGAACAAACGGTTGATTTCAATAAATCCCCACCTATGCCCTGTGCCCCAAATAAGGAGAATAAATAAGCTGTAAAACAAAAACCAACCACATAGTGGGTAATCTGGCACCAATGAGATTTTTAGACTTCTACAGCCTGCCATGGGAGAAGTTTGTTGGTGCCCAGCCCAGGGGCGGCTTAGTGGAAAGGCAGATCGATGGAGATGCAAATTCCAATTCTGCCTCTTGCTAGATGTGCTACCTTGGATGAGTCAATACATATGTCTGGGCCTTCGTTTCCCTCTTAGAGGAAGTGAGTACTTGGGGCCAGATGACTTCCCAGGTCCTTTTAGGATCACAGTCCCATGACCTCATCATGAAAGAAGAGTAGGGATTTGTCAGGGCTATGGAGCTAAAAGTCCTCCTTTCCCCTCCCCCACCTCCCAGTGGAAGGGATGATTATTCCATATCCATGTGTATATAAGGACATTCATGTGTTTGTCTGCGTTGCTGTGGGAGGCCCTGGGGTTTAGTTTTCTTCAATCTTAGTAAAAAGGAGAAAATTGGCTGTTTAGCTGCTTAGACAGAATTTGCTATTTTCCCTCTAAGGGAAATCCTCCCAATCTATTATTAAGACGGAGCCTTTGAGAAGAATCTAAGATCCCTGTTATTAAGTCTGCGCCTTTAATAACAGGTTGGGCTGAATTCTGTTAAAGAGGAAGAGGCTAACCCCTTTCTTTAATTTGAAGGTTTATTTAATTGCTCCATAGCTGCCTGGATGGCATATCCCCTCTCCCCAATTTCCATTGGGTTGTGTGGACATGGTATATTGCATTGTGTTGATTGCATTCTAAGAAGTTAAATTAAAATTAAGAATGACACAAATACCCATCCTCACAGGCACAGGACTTGAGACAGAGATGTTCTTGGGCCTGAGGCTGGGTCCTGATGTAACAGAGTCCATCAGTGGTTTTATTCACTCATTTTTTTCTCCAGCTTTTCCCCAGGGTGGGGAAGTGAGTGATTGTGAGTTCTCCTTAGTAGTGTCATTGGCTCATCTGAGTTGCTATTAGCATGCAACATCCTACATCTGCACCCTGACTGGACCAGAGGGAAGGGCCTCCATTTCTCCAGATCATTGGGGATGTTCGTGGAGGAGATGCCCAGGAAAGACTTGTTGATTGAGAGCTTCTCCCCAATGATCAGAAGGAATGGAGATGAGCAGGGAGAGCAAAGCAGGTAAAAGGAAATGAGTAGTTTGGGCCAGATGACTTCCAAGGTCCTTTTAGGATCAAGGTCCTATGAACCTTCTTTAAAGGAAACACCATTTACACACACACAAGTAAATATTAAAAAAAAAAGCCCAAGCCATACATACATAATTATCCATAAACCATACATAATTAGCTGTAAAATGAAATTGCACGAGAGGTTGGAACAAAGTGCTGTAAGTGAGGTGCTGGGGCGGGAACGATGCTTGGGGGTGGGAACCAACGAGATTGTTGCGTTTTATATGTATCTAGCACATAAACACATAATAAATGGCGATTGGGTTATTTTAAAAATTTTAATAAATTTAATTGTTTTTCAGGGAACAAGTTTTTAAAATTAATCTGTTTCCCCCACATACCTACCTACACACTACCTCCCCTCAACTCGGAGCAAATTTTTTAAAAATCTCCAAACAAATCACTCTATGCACATCTCATAGTCTGAAGCAAAACAAATTCCCACATAAACCATGTCTGAAAACCTACATCTCTTTGTGCATTTTAAGGTCATCACCTCTCTTGAAGGAGGTGAGTGGTGTGTTTCATCTTCCTTCTTTTGGACTTGTGGCTTGTCGTCATGCTGCTCAGAGTTCTGCAGTTGTTCAAGGTTGTTTTTTTCTGTAGTGTTGCCCCCATCAACATTATCGTTCCTTTACTTCTGCTCCCTTTGCTTTATAGCAGTTCATAAAGGTCTTCTGAGCTGCCTCAGGAAGTGTCCATTCTGTTATTTCTCAAGGCATTCGTGACAGTCATATACCACAGTTTGTTAAGTTATTCTTCAGTGGGAGGATGGCTCTTTAGTTAACAATTTTCAGCTACTACAGAAAGAGCTGCTAGAAATCTTTTTGTATGTATAGATTCATTACCTCTTTCATTGATTTCTCTGAGATATAGTAGGCCTAATAGCCACAGAGCTGGGTCAAAACAGTTAATCTCCTGGGCATTGTTCCAAACCTTTCCATCAACAGCAGTTCCCAGTTCCAACAATGATACAAAGTGATACCTATTTTCCCACAGCCCCTCTGACATTCGCCATATTGTCCTTTATCATCTCTGCCAACCTGATAGGCATGAGGTGGAATTTCAGAGTTGCCCTAATTGATGTGTGAAAATTTTCTCTGAATCACTGATAATCAAATCAGTGATTTAGAGAAAATTTTCACACTATTGTTAATAGTTTAGTATTTTTCTTTGATAACTGCCTGTTCATATCCTTTGACAATTTATTTGTTGTAGAATGTCTCTTAATCTTATAAATTTAAAACTGTTCCTTATAAGACTTAGAAATGAAAACTTTATCAGAAAAATTGTGAAGAATTTTTCTGAGTTATCCCATTTTCTTCTAATTTTTACTATATTAGATTTGTTTGTGCAAAAGCTTTGAAATTTTCTGTAATCAAAACTATCCTTTTTATCTAATGTGGTCCTCTCTGTCACTTGTTTAGTGATGAACTCTTTTCTTCCTTGCTCCCTTAGGGTTTTTTTTTTAATGTTGTGGCTACATATATATATATATATAAGTTTATATATATATATGTTTATATATGTATAGATCTATTTGGAACATGTCTTGTTATATAGTATGTGATATTCATTTAAAAAAAATCTAATTTCTGCCTGACTGCTATCTAGGTTCACAGAAGTTTTTGTCCAATAGCAAGCCCTTTGACCAGTTATGGGGGTCTTTGGGCTTAACAAACACTAGGCTACATTGTTAGTTTCTGTATGTTGCGAACCTATTCTGTTCCACTGACTGACTTTTTTTCTCTAAAAAAAAAAAACCCGTAAATACTAAATCATTTTAATACTTGCTGCTTTGTAGTAAAATTTGAAGTCTGGTACTGATAGATCCCCTTCTTGCCTTCCCCCCCCCCCATTATTGCCCATGAGATTCTTGATCTTTTGTTCCTCCGTATGAATTTTGTTATTATTTTTCTAGCTCTAAAAATATTCTTTGAAGAATTTTATTTGTACAGTACCGAACAAATAAATCAATTTATGTAGTTCGTCATTTTTATTATAGTGACTCTGCCTATCCATGAGCAATTAGTGTTTCTCGATTTGTTTAGATCTGTCTTTATATCTTCGAAGAGTGTTTTATAGCTAGATCCAAACAGTCCCTAGGTAAACTTTGGAAGATACACTCCCAAGTGTTTTATAATTTCAATAGTTGCTTTAAATATAATTTCTCTTTCTAATTCTTCCTGCTGGCTTTTGTGGGCTATATACAGCAACGCTGATGATTTATGTGGATTTATTTTATATCCTACAACTTTGCTGAGGTTATTAATTTAATTAATTTTAGTCGATTCTCTAAGGTTCTCTAAGTATATATTCTCTGCACAAAAAAAATCATTTTGTTCTCTCTTTGTCTGTATTTATTCTCTGGGTTGGGTTTGTTTGTTTTTTTTGCTTTTTTTTCCCTATTGCTATAGCTTGCATTTCTAGTACTATGTTAAATAGTAGTGATAATAATAGGTATTCTTATTTTATTGCTAATCTTATTGGAAAGGTTTCTAACTTTTCTCCTCTTAGATTTAGATAAATACCATTTACTATATTAAGGAAAAGTCAACTGACACCTGTGATTTCCAAAATTTTTAATAGTGCTAACTAAGTGTTGGATTTTTTGTCAAAACCCTTTTCAGTATCTATTGATATAATCATGTGATTTTTATATGATTAATTTGGTTCATTATATTTATTTTATAGCCACTATATTTTAATTCTTCCTTATGTTGAATCAACCTTATGTTCCTGCTATAAGCTCAATTCGTTGTAGTATGTAATTTTTTAATATGTTGTTTGAGCTGACTTGCTAATATTTTATTTAGAATTTTTATATCAGTGGTCATTAAGGATATTGAACTATAGTTTTCTTCTTTGCTTTGTCTCTGCCTAGTTTAGGTATCAAGACTGTATTTGCATTACAAAAAGATTGGAAGAGTGGAATTATTCAATTGAACTAAATGTATGAGAGAATTTTGTGGAAAATGGGGGCAGGATTTGTCATAAACTCTTTCAATTAAATTAAATTAAACTCAAAAAACATTTATTAAACACTTACTGTGGTCAGGGCTCTGTGCTTATGGAATCTTGATCAGCCTGGGAAACCAAGTTTGACAGCTTTTTTTCTGTTCTCTCTAGCTAGTAGATGTGAAATAATTCAGGACTCTGCTTCTATCAGAGGCAGAGAGGCAACTGCAGTACAGCAGAATCAGCACTGGATTTGGAGTCAGACAGATAGGGTTCAAGTTACAGCTCTGTGAGTAGGATAACTGTGAAACACAGTCAAGTCATTTCCTTTCTCTAGGTCTCAGTTTCCCTATTTGTAAAACAGGGATAATCACTCACTCGCTCAACATGAATAATTATCTCACAGACTTGTGAGAATGAAAGAGCATTGTAAATGTGAAAGTAGAATTTAGAAGTCAGCAGTCATTTTTAAAATTTATAATTATTATTTAATTTATCATTATTATTTCATGAATGATTCTGGTCCAGTGAACCTATATTTGGTTTGATGGTGGGGAGGAAAATATTTGTTCTGATAGTAAAGAGTAATTGGTGAAGGAGTTAACTGGATAAACTTAGTATATTGCTTTGAAACATAGAGACCTTAAAATGGATGGTTTTTTGAATCCTAGAAAGTCTAGAAAGTCTCCACCCTAGTGGTGGAGTGATTGGTTTGGAAGAGCAGGGTCCAAGCACTCCCTTGGATGGCCCTGAAGTTGGACCCCTGCTCTACTGACTTCAGATCTGTTTTAGTCAAGTGTGGGTGTATCTCTTGAATCTCGAGTGTCTAGATCTGCCGCCATAGAAAATGGAATAGCTCAGAATAGTAACTTTGGTCTTAAACGTTACAGAGTGAGTCTAAAAATGAGCATTATTGTACTTGCCACACAGTTATATTTAAACTTACTCAGAGAGGACATTTCAAGGTATGCAAACCATATTAAAATATAAATCTCTTTTCAATAACACGATGATTTACAACTCTGGTGGGCCCTAAGTTATTCAGCCGAAATATGAGGATTTAGGGCAGTATTAGTCAGCACTGTCTTCATTCCAAACTCTGAGGCTGATGGGAAGAGCCTTGAATTGCCTTCATTCAGCAGAATTTTTCAACCTCCCATTACTTTTTCCATTACTCAGAGCTAAAGTTATGCCTTCAATATGTACATGTTGCCATGGCTGGAAGCCCAGCTCCTCATGTTTTCTATGTAGAAAACTGGCTCTCTAATCCAAAGGCCTTGAAAGGATCTAAGCCTTAATATTCTAGCTAATGCTGTTACTGTGTGTGAGCCCTAAGTGAGCTTCAATAGGATATTTTCCCTATCTAGCTCTGTGGTTATGATGCCCTGATTAAATAAGGAGCTGCATTTATGTTGCTTTGAACAGAGCAGCAACCTTCCACCGATGCCTTGTTTCATCTCATCACTGGTGTTCACATTGTCCCATCTGCATAAGGAATAAGTGGAAACACTATTCCCCTCTTCATTCAACAAACATTTGTCAAGTGCATGCTACTGTTGGGTCCCTGTGCTGGAAATAAAAGGAATAAATGAGATTGGACGAGGTCTCTGGAATCATTACCATGGAGTACAGGAGGTAGGACAAGGAAAGGCAGGGGCAGGTGTGCAGAAACAGATTCTGATGACAGAAGTGCTAAAGAAGCCCAGATGTGATAAGGTCATGAGAGAGGCACAAAAAATGTGTGTTTTTCAGAGGAACAAAAGCTTTATGAACAGTTCAGAACTGATGGCTCTTTGATTAGAAAGCCAGCATGCTACATAGCAACCACAGGGAGCTGGGCTTAAAGGGATATTACAATGCCTGCGTTGAAAATACAAGTCAAAAGCCATGCATAAATTTGGTCAGGACTCTGAAGAGTCAGGACTCCTGATTTTGGTCTCAATAATTGAAATGACATCAGTGCTGGCCAATAACAGGAACTCCTCACATTTCGAGTGAAGAACGGATTGGACATAGGAGGTGGTTACACGCCACAGAGTCTGCTGACTGATGGCTATTAAACAGTAATGTGATGGCAGTGTTGATGATAGATTGCCATCTGTAGTGAAGATATGGAGAAGAAAGATAAAGCAGATCCACACTTTTATGAAATTACGAACAGTTTGGAGCTTATGCTTTCTATACGCTCATGGTTTATGTTGTTTATTTAAATGTTTCTTTCTATAGGTGGTTGTATAGTTTAAGAAGAAGAAAGGGATTTCTGAAAGTGAACTTGAACATGTTTTAATTCTCCAGAGCTAGACAGAAAAAATGCTTACTCTGAGTAGAGTTAAAAGTAACTCTGGAGAGCTGCCGTGTGTTTGTTTTTAGAATATCTAGGTAACATTTTAGAAAGAAGCTGCTATTCTGAACAGTTACCTGTCCTCCAAAGACTCAGAAGGCACATGTACACCTACTTCATAGGGCGGCTCTTTACCACAGAACAAACCTCGACTGAGTGGAGAATGAATGGCCAAGATGGGATTAATAACGCACGTTGGTAGGAGGGGGCTACCCCCCATGAAGGGACCCCCAAGGTCAATAGCGTTCCCTGGCAGGCCATCAATTATTCCCTTCCTCTGCTTTTGCTCTGTTTCCAGTCTGTAAGAACACAATTGCCTTCTCACAATGAGATACAGATTTCAGTGTGCTTGGAGATCTATTGCTCATACATCTGAAGCATGGTGAGCCTAGCTATTTACTCCAAATTATCAACCAATTAATCACCAAATGCTGCTATTAGGTCATTTTTTCAGTCCTGTCCAATTCTTTGTGATCCCATTTGGGGTTTTCTTGGCAAAGATACTGCAGTGATGTGCCATTTTCTTCTCCAACAAATGTGTATTAATCACTTACTCTGCTGGGTTCTGGTGATAAAAAGACAAAAATGAAGCAATCTCTGCACCAAGGAACTTATCACGGGAGACGCTAGGTGGGTCCATTTGTGTGCCCTGAGTGCGTGTAAGATAAATACAAGGTACTTTCAGCAGGAAAGTCCCTGGAAGCTGAAGGGAACAATTACAGAAGGAAAGGATCTTATGCCTTTCCTTCCCTAGCTTGAAGCATTTATTTCATTGAAGACAAGCTTGGAAACAAAGGAAAATTGGGGGTTGAAAAAGAGGATATTCATAAGAAATCACCCATTTTTCAAGGTGGGAGTTCATCACGGCCATGCTCCTGCAGGTGACTGATGAAGTTCCTTAAGAAGCCCTGAATTTGCAGTGAGAATCCGTTCTACATGGCTGTGACAATCAAGAGAAGGGAAGTCTCATGTCATTTGATTACCATATAAAGCTATGTGGCAAACAGGCCTTTAGCCAGCCCACCACCCCCAGAGTGAGCTTGTGGGTCTATCACAGGGACCTTCCATAGCCCACTGAGGTGGATCAATTGAATGGTAGCAGGAGAGATTTCTGTCGGGTAGAAAGAAGAGATCGTCATTCTAAGTGATGTGGTGGGATGGGGCACTAAATGATGGAGGAAGGCCAGGGGATCTTTTCCCTAGGAGGATGTTGAGTCCCTTCTGCCTGAGATGGCTGAAATCTCTCAGTCCTCTGGTACCATTTGATAGTATTCCACCCTTAGAGATTTTTCTTTGTTTTGATAGCATGAAGTCAAATGGTACCAGAGGATTGATAGGACCGAAAGATGTAAGTTAGCGTTGATCTGGATACATTGCTCCTCATTTACAACTGAGAAAGTTGGTGCTCAAAGATGTCAAGGGACTTTTCTAAGGTCATACAGGCAGTAGGTTATAACATCAAGAATTGAACCTGATCTCTCATCTCCAAAGCCAGCTGTCTCTCAGTCTTTAGTGTGGGTTTCTTTCCCCAAGCAACCTATTCTACTAATTGTTAGCTCTAATTGTTAGCAAGTTTTTCCTGACATCAAGCCTCAATTTACCCCTTCATAATTTCCCCCTATGGCTCCTGGTTTTGCCCCCTAGGGTCAAATAGGACACACCTACTCTTTCCTCCACGTGATGGTCCAAGTACTTGAGCATCTGGGGAGATGATTGCGCCTTCAATCAACAATTATAGAGACGTTCAGAAGAGGGAAGGGTTTCAGAGGAAAGATAATAGGTTCAGGTGAGTACTATAAGTATCATTATTCCTTTTTTTACAGATGAGGAAACCAAGGCATGGAGAGGCTAAGTGACTTGTCCAGGTCACATAACTAGTGTCTGAGATCTGCTTCTTTCAGACAATGCATCTCTCCCTCTGTCCATGCCTATTTCGTGTGACCCTTCCATAATGCCTTCCATGCAATCCTTCCTAGCTTCCTTCCAGGCTTGCTCTGCCTTATATTAAATTCCCACTTTAGTCACATTTCAAGATTTACAAGGAACTTTTCTCATATGACACCTATGAGGCAGGTATCAAAAAGTATAATATTAACCCCATTTCATAGATAAGAAAACTTAGTTTCAAAGTGATTAAGTAATGTTATGCAATTACTAATAGCTGGAGCAAGGACTTGAACTCTGCTCTCTCCTGACTCTGTCTAGTGGTCTTATTATCTCATCACGCTGCCACAGACAGTATCTGAGGCAGCATGGAGTAAGTCAGGAAGACCAGAATTCAAATCTTACCCCAGTCAGTTACTAGCTATGTGACCCAGGGCATGACTCAGTTTCCTCAGTTTCCTGGATATGATGATAGAGACTTAGGATTTGAGCTTGAAAAGATTTTATAGGTCATCTAGTGACTAGATTCTAGCCCGACGTTCCCCATTATACCATGAGCTGTAGGAGGGCAGGGACTATGTTGTACATGAACACTTTTGTATCTCCCCTAGTACCTGTCAGAATGCCCTGGACTGTAGCTACTAAATAAGTAGGAAGCTAGGTGGCCAGGGGACAGAGCTCTGAACTTAAATCAAACTTCAGGCCTTGACTAACTGTAGACAAACCTCTGACCCTCTCTCGGCCTCATTTTCCTCATCTGTAAGATGGGGGCAATAATAGCACCTGCCTCCCAGGCTTGTTGTGAGCATCAAATGAGATAACCTTTATAAAGTTCCTTCAAAGCCTTAAAACACCATATAAATGCTAGCTATTCACTATTATTATTGCTATTATTATGACTTTCCTAAATTCTTATTGAGTCTACATGGGCATCAGCCTCCTTGTTAATACAGTGGTCTCGGGAGGGCATCGTACAGAAAGAATGAAAAGACATCATCTCTAAAATAAGCACCATGGACTAGGTCCCTTTCAGCTCTAAGTGCATGATGATGATCCTTCTGTGGCCACGGCCATAACGGGCCAGTAAAGTACAGGCTGGGAGCACAGTGCCTGCCACTTCATAAGCTCTTGCTTATTGAGTGACCAGATGTACAGTTCTACCTCGCCCCCTTCTCTGTGTCCCCCTCCCTGCTGCATCCCCTTACGGACAGCAGATTCTCCTGACCCTGACTTATCTAGAGGCTCCTGTTTTCCATTGCCCCTGCTCTTGTAGACATAGCTCCTTTCAGATCTTCATTTCTAGCCATGGCTCCCACTGGAGGAAGCCTACCAGACGTGGAAGGCTAAGAGATTCCCTATCTCGACCTCCTCCTCCCCAGCCCAACCCCCCTTTTTGCCAACTCCTCTCTAGGGGTGGTGGCTGTTGAGATGGAGCTGATAAAGATGCAACCCAACAAGCAGCATTGTTTTCCGGTTTTTATGTGGGCGTTTGGGCAAAACCACCTTTCAAAGGAAACTTTGATGTCCCTGAACTATTGCAGAACAAAATCAGGTCCTTGCCTCTCTCATCCCCACCCAGCTCGTCAAGGTTAATTCGTACTCGGAGGAAAGGCTGCTTTGGACAGCCCTACATATCTGAAACAGCAGCTATTTCCCAAACCCTTTCTATTTGACTTTGGGATCTTTTGTGTTTCCCCAAAAGATTTGTCTCCCTGACCAGGCTGGATTCAGGTTGATTGTGTTGATAGTGAAATAACTCTGGACTGGGTGGCATAATAGAGGCAGGGTAGAGGTCTGCATGGCAAGAGCTGGAGTTCTCCTGGGATTATTTCTATGCCACAAAATCTGTAGTTGAGAGTGGACCATTGATAGGTACATGAATCACAGAGAATCACATTCTCTGGCGCTTCATGGCTCCAGAGTGGTTTTCATGTATTATCCTACCCGAGCCTCACAATAATCTTGGGAGATAGGGAGAATGAGGAACGCTGTGACTCAGAACCTAAATTTACTCTGAGTTTATAGGAACTCAGCTAAATTGTGTGGACTCCTCACTTAGTAACTTTTTGGCTTATGTCCCAACTTGGGGCCTTCCCCTGAAAAACCATCAGAATTTGGCTTGTGTCTAGATCTCCACAACAAAAGAAAAGGGCCCTTTGACTCCCATGAGAACACTAAGGCTGAGAAAACACATAGGAGGGGCTTTGTTTAACTCACCCAAAATATGCAAAGACACATCCAAGGCTGTTAATAAGCAAGATGCTCATGGCCTCGCCTGACCAGAACTCAGTTATGGCTTCAATGATAATCTCCTTCAGGAGATGTTTCATAGCTTGTTCTTGTTTAGTCATTCAGTCATGTCCATAGCAGACCAGGCCCTTCTGATCTGGGGGGTTCATCTTCCAATGTCATGTCTTTTAGCATCTTAATACTGTCCATGGGGTTTTCTTGGCAAAGATACCAGAATACGTTGCCATTTCCTTCTCCAGATTTCGTAGTTACCATAATGATGTTTCTAAAATGTAGGTTTCGCCATTTCACTCCTTTCCCTACCCCGACTCTGTAAATTCCAGTTGACAAGGACAGCTCTTTGATAAAGCTTTGTCTGGCCCTTAGTATTTCCATCACCTCTTTAACCCCCTGTGGAGAATGATTTATTGCTTCATAGCTTCCTCATGTACCTGGACCACACTCTTAGAGTTGGCTTTAAAATGGAGAGCAAGAAAGCCAGGGCCATGACAGAGAATGCCAGAGCTGAAAAAGACAGAATTGAAGGGCTACACTGAGGTTCAGACTTGGTTCCCTGATATGGTGTGAAGCAGGACATCTGGACATCTACACAGCCCATCCAGGAACACTGCATACCCGCAGCAGGGCACGATGTGGCTCCAGAGATGGCATTGGCTGGAGAGATAAGGAAGTTCTGGGCCAAGCAGAAAATGGAACTGAGGAGCAGTGAGGGACAGAGCCATGAGGTAGAGGGACAAACATAGACCTTAACTTTAATCGGCACTGTGAGTCATGTGGATGCTGGAGATCCAGGAAAAGGGATTGACCCTCTGGTTATATAAACCTAGAGAACTGTCCAGATGCTTAGAGGAGATGAGGCTGACTGAAGAGGTCACTAAAAGCTTAACTGTTTACAGGGTTGGGTGTCAGTTGTGGCAGACTTTCCCTTGTTGGTATAAATAAAGCCTGTCCTTTATTTGGTGTTTTGTTAGTCTGAGTGCTTGTACATGACTGAGGACTCTCTTCATTTTGTTGTGGAGACCATGAGCCAAATGCTGACACTTCCGAGTGTAGGGGGATGAGCCAAAGAGTAAGCAAGAAGCCTCCCCACCATCAAATCTAGTCCATGGAAGCCATCATTTGCAAATATTTTATTGCTATCTCTTAATATATCTTCATTTCTGAATGTGTGTATACCTTTCCCCTCTTTAGCCATCCTCTTATAATTAAAAAGAAAAAAGGAGGAAAAAGCAATAAAACCAACCAACACATCAGCCATTCCACACCCACAGACCCCTGCAAAGAGGAAGAGAATCTGTAAGGAAGGGGAGGAGGGACTTTGACTCCATTTTTTGCTTGGACTGAGCTCGATCGTTTTAATGATGCAGAATTCATGCTCTGGTTTCTGCTTTCCACTTACATTGTTGGAGATACTGTGCAGGATGTGCCTCCTTCACTTGGCACCATTTCCTCTGTCTTGCCACAATTCCCTGAATTCTTCATATCCATCCTTTCATGGCACAGTAGTATTTCCTTACATTCACGCAGCCCAATTTTAGCCAGTCCCCAGTCAACAAGCACCCGCTTTGTTTCCAGGTCTTTGATACCACAGAAAAGGTTGCTATAGGGATAATAGCCATCTAATTATATAGAGCCTTAAGGTTGGCAAAGCATTGTAAAGAATAATAATGAGAAGAGCTAGTGTTTATATAGTGTTTTAAAGCTTTGTTTGCTGTTTAGTCTTTTTAAAATCTCGTCTGTCTCTTTGTGACTCCATTTTGGGGCTTTCTTAGCAAAGACCCTGGAGTGGTTTTGCTGTTTCCTTCTTCAGCGCATTTCCCTAGCTGCTGGTACCCTTCCTCCCCAAATTACCATGTGTGCATCTTGCCTGTCTTCTGTATGTACTTGTATATGTTCCAGTGGCCTTTTCTGCTAGAAGGCAAACTCCTGGAGAGCAGTGAGGGTACTTGTCCAAACTTTGCATCTTCCCCGGCAACTCCAACAGGGCATTGGACATGGTTGGATGGAACCAATGCTTAATATACTAAAAGGAGCAAATTGGCTGGGGCTAAGCAAAAAGAAAGCAGAAACCTGGGAGAGGAAAAGAAAACATGGTGGAAATAAATCAAAGGAAGGTAGCAAGGAAGAAGGATCTGAGAGCCAGCTGAAGGCACCTCGGGGCCATTGAATCTAATCCTTTACTTCATCTTACAGGTGAGGAAACTGGAACGCAGGAAGGTTGTGTGACTTTGAACAAGTCACACAGGTAGTAATTGTGGGAGAGGAGTCAGTGAGATACAGTAGAAAGGCTTTGGAGTCAGAAGGCCTAGGTTCAAATCCTGGCTCTGCTCACCTGTGGGATGGACAAATATCATGACTTATCTGGGCTTCAGTTTCCTCAGAGCAAAGGCTTCTGAGACAGTCTCTGAGGCTTCTTCCAGTTCTGAATCTATGTCGTTATTTTCTTGGTAATACTTTGTTTGTTTATTTTACAAGGCAGTGTGCTTCAGTGGAAAGAGCTAGATTTGGAGTGATGAACTTGGAATTATAGCACCCGAGTTCAAATTCTGGCTCTTCTACAGGTGATCTTGGGCAAGTTGTTTCCTCTTGCTAAGCCTCAGTTTCCCTTTCTGTAAAAAGACAGGGCTGCACTCAATGGCCTCTGAGCTCCCTTCCAAAGCTCTAAACTTGTGATCGCATGAGGTTGGCCAAGCTTTGCACCAGGGGCTGCTGTGAGTGAATAAGACTGAGCTATTATTATCCTTTCTCTTTCTCTCCCTCCCCGTTGTTCTCCTTCTCTCTTTCTTTTCTTTGTCTCTCAATACTTTGTTTCTATTTCAGTGTTTCCTTTAGACTGGTGGTAAGAGGGTAAAGCCTCTTTTCATCTCAGGATACCAGAATCACTTCGAGCTGGTAAACAGCTGAAGGATGTGGTAGAAGAGGAATTTTCCACTGAGGTGGGTTTGAACTGGTTCCTTCCCTGCTGGGTCCCCCCTCATCCCACTGCATCTTGGTCTTCATGGCTGATCCCACTTCCTTGGGAGGCGGGAGACCAGGGACGAGCTGCTTCGGCAAGGGAGCCATTCTGGGAGGCACAGCCCAGCTCTTGCCTGGCCCCGGGAATCAGGGGAAGGCCCTCTCAAGGGCCGGAAATGGAAAGCCACAGATGGAACTGATAGGGCAATTGAGTGATAGCGTTGCCAAGATAGACATCGGGGCTGAGGCTTCCAGTGGAAAAGGTCACCTCCGCTACTCACTTGTGGCGGGGAACATGCCGTCATATCCTCGGGAGGGACCATGGGCTGGGATGATGTCTACCCAGACCAAGAGAGGGGAATCTTGGGGGAGATGGCCACGGGCTGGATGGCTCACAGGCCACACAAGCCACTGTTGCTATCTGATATTCCAGCGATGTTGAAAATGTTGGTCCATTCCGACAGGTAGGATTTTAAGGGAAAATACATATTTCCACACTGAAATACTCAGAAAAGGAACCACAATAAGCACTGAAAATATTCACGACTCCAGTGTTTGTTGAACTTTGAGCTTAAACAATATTTTCCTCATAATAACTGAGTGAGGCAGGTGATACAAGGATTATTTTCTGTATTTTATAGATGGGAAAAAGGCTCAGAGGGCTGGTGTCCTTCCCTAGGTCATAGAGCCAGAACATCACACACCATGTCATTTCAGGGAAGCACAGGACCTGGCACATTGTAGGGACTTCATAAAGCTAGTTCAGTGATGGAGAGCATCAGACCCAAGACTCTTGGCTCCAGGTCCTGAGGTCTCTCTGGCTCTCATGTTACCTTTTATCTTCATGGTCACCCTGCCCCCCACAATAGTTATCTCTCTCTTATTCCCCTTTGCCATGGAAGGCAAACAGATCATCTTAGAACTCTTCACAGCTTACACTTGACTGGAAAGTGGAAAATGCCTTGGACCACACAGCCCAAGGGAAAGTGAGATTAAGGAGCAGGGTGGTGGAGTTGGAAGGACCTTGAATTAGAAAACAGAACTTCAGGCCTTAATTCTGGCTATAAAATGGTTTGTGTGGCCTTAGGTGAACATTAACACCTTGGAGGAAGACCTACTTTTCCTCTCACGAGGCCTTAATTTCCTCATTTGTAAAATAAAAGGATTAGTTTTAAGTCCCTTCTTACTGTGGATTTTATAATCCTTGGCCTCAAGTGAGTAGATTTCCTTTTTTTAAAAAAGAGAATAAACAAACAAACAAAAATAAAATACAGAGTCAATTAAATGGAACAACTGCTTTGGTATGCCCTAGAAGAAGGGCAAGAGGTCATCCAATCCATTCTCCTGCTTCTGGGAAGGTTGGTACTTCATCAGCAATAGATGTTTGCAGATTTATTTTTTCCAAATCAGAGATTTATCACTTAAATGTGATGAACAATATTGTGAATACATTTGAATGTAAAGACAATCCAAATATTGATTGTAGCTGTATTGTTGACTAGGTTGCCCTGCTCAGTGCCAGTCAGATGTGTATGTGAAGCTGAGGATTCATAGATAAAGCCAAGTGGTTTCAGGCTTTTCACAGATCTTGTAAAGTCTCCTTCAATAGGAATGAAAATGGGTTGGGTCCCTTTGGGCAACTGATCCATGAATGTTGCTTATAATGAAAAGCAGGGCAGCCTAGTCAATAGAGGGGGTGACCTTGAGGTCAGGGATATCTGGGTTCAAATATGCTCCTCCCCACTTACTAGCTGGGTGACCCTGAGCAAGTCACTTATACCCTGAGCCTCAGTTTCCTTATCTGTAAAATGAGGATAAAAAAATGTGGACTATCTTCCTGAGAAGCTCGTCACAGAAAATCACAGTGTCAGAGCTGGAAGGGAGCTCAGGGGCATCTGGCTCAGTCTGTATGTCCCTGAATGTCGTGGGCTTTACCTCACCTGTTTCCTCACCTGTAAAATGTTGGATTATAATGGACTAGATGGCCTCTAAGCTCCCGTACAGCTCTGGATATAAAGTACTCTGAAGAAGAAAGCTTCAGATGAGTCTCATCCCACCTCTGCTTAAAGACCCCAGGGAGGGAAAACCTACTAAGGAAAGGGAAGGGAAAAAGCCTACAGTAGCGTGCCTACTGTGTGCCGGGCACGACACTGAACACTTTACAAATAGCATCTCATTGGATCCTCACAAAAACCCTGGGAGACAAGTGTTCCTGTCATTCTGATTTTATGGACGAGGAAACAGAAGCAAACGGAAGGTAAATCACTTGCCCAGGGTCACCAGATAGTGAGTGTCTGAGGCAGCATCTGAGCACAGGTCTTCTTGGCTCCAGGCCCAGGGCTCTAGCCACTGAACTACCCAGCTGCCTCCTGTCTCCTAAGGCAGCCGGTTCACTCTTGGACAGCTCTCAGCACTAATGTTTGCTTAACTCAAGCTCTGTCATATTTCAATGTTTCTTTTAATTATGGAGTCAAGCAGTTTAATTCCTTTCCTCCCTCCTTCCCTCCCTCCCTCCCTTCCTTCCTTCCTTCCTTCCTTCCTTCCTTCCTTCCTTCCTTCCT
>NW_027187239.1:1181790-1204092 GCF_028583685.1 Petaurus breviceps papuanus
CCTTCCTTCCTTCCTTCCTTCCTTCCTTCCTTCCTTCCTTCCTTCCTTCCTCCCTCCCTCCCTCCCTCCCTTCCTTCCTTCCTTCCTTCCTTCCTTCCTTCCTTCCTTCCTTCCTTCTTTCCATCCATCACAGAGGGGAGAGATTGGGGGAAGGGAGAAGATTCTCATAGGCCATACAGATGAAATTAAAGAAAAAAGGGATCAGCAATTACTTATTTCATAAAAGAGTGCACTGGGGACCTTGGAGAGAGGACAGACTACAACCTAAGGGTAGTGAGTAGGAGGTAAGAAAATGGAGACCATGAATGTAAATAGGATCAAATGGGATAATAAGCACTTAGCACGGTGCCTGGTGCATGGGGAGAGTTAAATGAATGTTAACTATTAATATTAAAGAGCTGTTGCTGGGGGTTCAACTGTGAGAAATAGGAGGCAGTCTGGTACAGTGAGAAAAGCACTGTCTGGAGTCAGCCGCCCCGGCTTCACTTTCTGGCTTTGCTCCTCATTTTTACCTGTGTGACCTCAGGCTGATCACTTAACATCTCCTGCCTCAGTTTCTTCATCTGTACAAGGGGGGAGTTGTGCTGGTTAGACCTACCACTCCATGAAGCTCTAAATCTCTGATTTCTGACCTGATGATCCTGAGATGTAGGACAATAACTTAGTAGGGACAAGGACAAGCTTTTTAAGGAAGGGGAAGATATGGGCATGTTTGTAAGCGGTAGGCAATGATGTAATGGATAAGTGGAGATTTTACTCTCAACACAAAGAGACTGAGGAGCTGATGGAAAGGAGAACCTCTCGGAGAAGATGGAAGGGGATGGGATCCAGGTCTCAAGCAGAGTACTTGGTTTGGTAAGGGAATGCCCTTCTGCCCTTTATCTGCTTTCCTGTGGTTCCAGAATTTATCTAGAAAATCCAGAAGGCAGGAAGAGCTGCCTTTGGGCACCTTCCCCTTTCATGCCCTTCCCTTCCTGACCAGGGACCCTTTGGACCCACTGAGGCTCCTTGACCACTCATACAGCTTTGATGAGATGGGAGTCACCACTTGTATTCCTTCTGATGAGCTGGAGGACCACCAGGTCTTATCATCTGCCCTGTCTCTGGGACCCCCAGAGCCCCATCACTGACGTAACCTAAGTTCTGCTTCCCTCGCCCTGTCCTTGCCATCTGCCCCCCAGCTACACTCTTAGGGCTCCTGGAACTTGCAGCTCCTCTGTCACTGGGCTTTTCATGTCTTGCCTTCTCCAATTAGAGCCCAAGCTCCTCAAAAGCAGGGAGAGCAGCAACCATCTCCTCCTGTCTCTTTTCATCCCCAGCAATTACCACAGTGCTTGACACATAGTAAAGACTTAATACATTTTTTTCCACTCATTCAAGAGGGCATTCATAAGGGATGACTTTATTTTTCAGCTTAGTATGAGATGAAATCCTTTGCTGAGAAGGAGACTTGAAGAGAGAAGATACGGTTTGGAGCAACCTAGGAGGGGACAGTAGAGTTAATCCAGCAGAAATAAAGGGGAGGCACTTGGAGCCCACTTGAGATAAGATAACAGAAATTTGTCAGCGTCCCTGTCAGTTAAGGCAAAGCTGACTCCTTCAGGCAGCTTTCAAGTCGGAGCAGACACCGAGATTAAGTAAATTGCCTAGTACCACACAGGGAGTAAGCACCATTGTCAGAATTTGAATCTAGACCCCTCTGGCTCCACAACTACTACTGCCTACCATGTTAGAGATGCTTGTTCTTGAGCTCTGGGTCACATCATGCTACAGTAAAATGTGTCAAGTCTATATCAAGTGAGATAATACATGCAAAGCACTTTGTAACTCTTAAAGCATGATAGGTAAATGATAAATATAGATGATGATGATGATGATGATGACGGATAATGGATAGAGATAGAAATAGATGGTAGACATGTAGAGATAGATGATGGATAAACAGTTGGTAGACAGATGTATTGACAGAGATAGATAATAGATCATGGATAGCGGTAGAGAGATGGATGGATAGAGAGATATAAATCATACCTGTGATTTCACTGGAGTTTGGAGTTTCCATGAGGAAACTCCCTCTCCCAATGGTTAGATATGCGCTGTGCAGCTTATGTAGTCTTGGAGAGTTGCCCAGAACACTGAGAGGTTGTGACTTGCCCAGGGTCACACAGTCAGATGTTAGAGACTTGAACTTTTTTTTCAAGTTTTCCTGGTTTTGAGACTGGTTCTTTATCCACTATCCCCCAGAAAAAAATGATAGTAGTAATAATAGTAACGACAATAAGAATAATATGTTTTAACCAATTGGTGATTTCATTGGTATAGGGAAGTCCCTGGATGAGGAAATGTCCTTCACCAATGGGAGTCAGCCCTGATCTGCAATTCATAGGATCAGACAACTGTCTGCGACACTGGGAAGTTAAGGGACTTGCCCAGCATCACACATGCAACCTGTATCGGATGCAAGATATGAATATAAATCTCTCTAACTTGGTGGCCAGCCACCTATTCTCCGTGTCACATTGCCATCCTTATAAATGTCAGCTGTCATTGCTATATAAACAGGCTTACAGCAAACAAAAAGAGTCCCACAATCCTGTGGCTCACTGGTTTGTGAAAGTGCCAATGTTTGGTAGGTAAACAATCCTCTCCTGCATTTTGAAGACTCTCTCTCACAGATACATGATATCAACATGGAGTCAATGCTTTCTGTTTGCACTGAGATAAAGCCAGCATCCCCTAAGGATTCCAGGAGCCAGAATGATGGGAAGTTCATTATACTCAGTGTCTCTGGGCTCATCACGGAGGAGCTTCTGGGATGAAGGAGGATGGTCAAATTCTCACCCACTGATAGGCAGAGGGGACCCTAGGACAGCCCTCCTCAACTCTCCTCTAGCTGAATAGGCTGCGGCTTCACCCCTGGTTGGGTGGGTAGGGAGGTAAGCAGGACAGGACAAACCAACTTCAGAGACCAACCTGGCAAACTCAGAGCAGGAGGCAGCATGGTAGTGGAAGAGTGTTGAATTCAGAGTCAAAGGACCTAGGTTCAAATCCCACCTTTGCCATTTGCTTCCCTGTGTGACTCTGAGGGAGTTACTAAACCTCTTTGGTCTTTGTCTGTAAAATGAAAGGGTTGGAGTAGATGACCTCCAAATCCTTTTCTAGATTTAAATATATGATTCTCTGAATAGCAGAATTGGAAGGTGGAAACACCTTGGAGATGCCATCATTATAGATGTGGAGCCCAAGGATCACAGAGGGCAATTGCTTGCCTACCATCACACAGCAGGCACAGGTAGGATTCCGATCCAGGTTCATTCAGGCTCTAAGGTAATGGCGGGAGAGACCGAGGTAAACCCAGCTCCGTGCCTGGCTTGTTATTTGTATGTTCCAAAATTCCTCCCAGCTGCAGCCTTCTGTTAGTCTGTTAACCGAGGATGGACCTGAGCTGAGCTGTCATCTACAGCCACGCTCCTCCTTCCCTGGCATCCTGAGTGTTTGTAGAGGGTGCTCACCTCCCCACGGTGGGTTCCTTAGATCCTGCCTTGTCTCTGCTATGGAGGCAGGAACTGTGTTTCCTCTTGTGTCCCCTAGAGTGAGGGTTTCCCTTGGAGCTGGTTGTTTCCCCAAACCGTGCCCTTCAACAACCCCATTGGGAAATCTCCTTTCAAAGTTACTGCTAGGGATCTCCAGCTTAAAGCCAGCCTGAGTGCTTCTGACTCCCCCCACCTCTCCCCTCCCAGCTTCTTGACCTTCCTCCAAGACTCAGTGCAGGTCCAACCATCTGCAGCACCTCTCCCCCATGCTGGTGACCTCCCTCTGAGGTTACCTCGCATCCATCCTCTCTCTATCTTGTATGTACCCAGTTATTTACATGTCTCCCATTAGAACTGAGCTCCAAGAGATCAGGGACTGCTTTCATGCCTGTCTCTGTATTCCCAGCATCAGTACTGTACTTGGCCTATTATAAACATTAATGAATACTTGTTGACTGACATAACAAGTAAATAATAATGACTTACTTGTTAGTCAATTGATTACTTGACCAAATAATCGCCCCAGTATATTGTTATTGGAAAGAAGCCAGAATGATTCCCTAGAGTCAGTCCTCTGTAAGGAATAATTTTAACAGGCCATGTTATGAATGAATGAGTAATATAGTCCTTGCTGGAAATCCTTGGGTCATAAAAAATGTCAGAGTGGAGAGGAACCTAGGAGCACAGAACATCAGAGCAGAGAGGAACCTTGGTGCATAGAACATCAGAGCAGAGGAACCTGGGTGCATAGAACATCAGAGCTGAGAGAAGCCTTAGAACATAGAAGACAATTTCAGAACTGGAAAGGACATTAGAACACAGAACATATAGAACTGAAAGGAATCTTGGAACATAATGTCTGAGCTGGAAAGGACCTTAGAACAGAGAATGGCAGAGTTAGAAGGGCCTTTAGAACATAGACTATTAGCACAGTAGGGACCTTAGAATATAGAACATAGAATGTGAAACCTTGGAGGGAGCTCAGAGATCATCCAATCCACCTCCTTCAATTTTCCATGTGGGGAAACTGATGTCCATGGCCCAGGTCAGGTGCATTTGTTTCCTTATTAAGGTCTAAAAGATATAACTCTATGGTGGTCATTTCAGGAAGGAGGACTAAGACAACGGGAGAGAGATTTGTAAGTCTTAGTAGCATCAGATGTGGGGGTCTCTTGGGTACCAGCCGTACCCTTCAACAACCCCATTGGGAAACCTCCTTTTGAAGTCACTGCTAGGGATCTCCAGCTTAAAGCCAGCCTGGGTGCTTCTGCTCAACTCAGAGTCTTCCACCAGGTGTCTCTTCCATTCCCCCAGTCCCCCACTCCCTGTAATGTGAATGAAGGTGGGAAGACACAAACTGGGATAGAAGGCAGGAATGGGCGCGACCAGGCTGGATATGGTTGGCCACTAGGTGGCAGTCACAGCGGTGTCTTGCCCATCTTTCAAGTTCAGCTGGTGGGATATGTATGTGATCAGTCTCCTTGGCTGGAGAGCACCTAGGTGTCCTTGAACGCCCTCCCCAGGCCCCGTCTCTAGTTCTTCTACTGGAGACTGAGTAAATTACTTCTAAATCAAGCATTGAGGGTCCCCAAAGAAATCCTTGAATACCGTCCTTTACCCTGGATATGCAGACCACTAGCCACACCCTCCACAGCCCCTCCTCCCCATCCCTGCAGTTGCAAGCAGGCTCACAAGAAGCCCTAAGTCAACCCCACCACCCCTGGCCTGATCTAGTGTGGAATCTTGCACCTGGGAACAGGAGCTTCTTCCTTTCCTCTCCCTCTCTTCAGGAATCACCCAGCCCCTGCCTCTGGGAAGGGGTTCAGAAAGCCCTGGGGATGGTATTGGGGAGGTGCCAAGGAGCGACCACATCCTGCAACAGTTATGTGGGGACTGCTAGCTGCTTCTGTGGACAGGTGAAAGGAAAACACAGCATCGACCCTGCCCTCCTATGGGAGCCCCATGCTGGCTCTCTGAGGGGTCATTCTGTGGCCAGGCTCATCACCCTCGTGAAGCAAGGAGAGGAAACTGAATCCCAAGAAGCCAGTCTCTGGGGACTGTTCTCTTCTACCTCCCAATTCAATCTGTGAGGACAGAAATATTCAGTCTGATCCTTTGTTCCTTCTTTGTATGAATGCCATTCATTCTTGTCTGTCTGTCCTTGGGAATATTTGGTTCACATGAAATCAGAGAACACAGAATGTGAGAGCCAGGAAGGACTTTAGGACAGAGAACAGAGAATATCAGGGTTGGGTGGGACTTTCGGTTATAGAATAGAGAATGTCAGAGCTTCATTCATCTTAGCCTATAGAACAGAAAATGTCAAAGCTAGAAAGGCTTTAGAATACAGAAATGAATGTTAGGACTGGGAGGAAATTTAAAACATAGTATATAGAATAAAAACCAGAAGGGACTTGGGAACAGAGAACAGAATGTCAGAGGTTGAAGGGATTTTAGAGCATAGAATGTTAGGGCTGGGAAGTACCTTTGGATGACGAATACAAAACAGCAAAATGTTAGCTTATACAATGTGGCTTAGGCAACAGGCTCTTAACTAAGCATTTACCTTCTGCCATGAATAGTGGCAGGAGAGAAAAAGAAAGGCACAAATAGTCCCTGCCCTCACAGGGCTTACATTCTAATAGGAGAGACAACAGGTTAAAACTGGGTATAAACCAGCTATATACAGAGTAGCTCCCCTATCAGAGGGAAGACACTAGTAGTTGGGTGGGGGTGTCTCCTGCAAAAGCTATGTTCTTAAAGGAACCCAGGGTATCTAAGAGGTGAAACTGAGAGGGGAGGGGGACAGACAGGCAGACAGGGACACAGAGACAGAGTCAAAGACAGAGAGAAAGAGACAGAGATCCAGAGACAGAGACAAAGTCAGACAGTGACAGAGAAAGGTGAGAGAGAAAAGGGGAGAGAGAAAGGGAGGGAGAGAGAGAGGGAGAGAGAGAGGGAGAGAGAGGGAGGGAGAAAAGAAAGGAGGGAGGGAGAGAGAGAGAGAGAGAGAGAGAGAGAGAGAGTTTTAAAGAGGTAGGGGGGAGGGGGAAATGATAAGTGCTGTTCTGGTCATGTTGAATTTTAGAAGTCTTTTTGCCCAGCTCCAGAGGGTCAAAAGGCAGATAGTGACATGGAACTGTAGCTCAGGAGATTAGGCTATAAGCTCCCTGAGGGCAGGGACCCTGTCTGATGTGTTAAACACCTTTGAATCTACCCTAGTATCTAAATTCATTGTGGCTACATTGTAGACACTAAAGGCCACCCTGGAAGGCAGGAGTCCTTTCCCTATCCTCCCACACCTGCCAACTCTCACCCTGGAAATTACTTTGTATACATTTTGCATATTTATTTGTGTACTTGTTTCTTCCAATGGAATGTAAATTTGTTGAGGACAGTGGCTGTTAACAATTTTGCGTGGTGTTACCTGAGCTTGGCACGGTGCCTCACCTGTAGGCACTTAATAAAAACTGAATGAATGAGGAAACTCTCTGCATTGGTTTTGATTAGGCTAATGACGACGAGAGGCCTTTGAATGGATGCTGCTCTATGAGTAGCCATGGGTCCAAAGGCAGATCTTTCTTTCCTCCACACTGAGGTGGAAGCAGTTAGCCCTTTCCTGGGGAAGGGGGAAGAGGAAAACCAAGGTCGTTGTGTTCACCTTGGCAGAGCATGCACCGGGTTGGGCTTGAGTGCAATCAAGAACATCTGCCCAGCTGCCACTGGAGCGGAAAGGTTCCTGAGGCTCCCCGTCCCCCAAAGGGAAATCGATTTTTAAAAAATAAATTAACTTTGCCAGTGAAATTGGAGAGCACAGTGCCTTGCAGACAATTACAATACTTGATGATTTTGCTGATGTGGTTACTCTCTTCACCAGCTCTGAGTTCCACTCTTCATTCCTGGGAGGAGAGTCCTTTGACTGGAGAACCCATCACCTTCCATCCTCACTCTACCCCACTCCACCCCACCCCCAGAAAACCTAGTAATTAGCCTTTCTGAACTGAGCTGGGTAGATCCTGTGATAACAGATGTTGGGTCCCTCAGTCTTTCTTGGACCTAAAGCCTTGCCAGTTTGGCAGGGCTGGCTGGAGTTAATGCTCTGAAGGACCATCCCTTGAGAGTCCAGAGTCACCTCCACGTTATGACAAAGCTCTGGAGAAAGATTTCAAGGGAGGTATGACACACAAACCATGCATACTCAGTGCTTACTGAACTGAATTTTAAATTCCCAGCATGAAGGAGAAAAATACCCCCTAATATTCTGAACTTTCCAGAATCCATTCTTGGAATAGAGCCCTAGGAATCAGGGTGACCTTTCTCCCAAATGAGTTCAAATCCCAGACCTCAAGAGCATTCCAGGCAACAGTCATAATTCACCCTGGCACATAGTTTAGCACATAGTAGGTGCTTCAGGAACATTTGTTGAATTCAGTTGTTGAAATCTCCATTTACCTATTGGGCAACTTTAGGGGAATATAAGCAATGTAGAACCTCATTTCTCCATCTCATTATACATTAGTTCCTTTCACAATATCTGGTCCAGTTTGTTCCTTGAATATAAGATTATATCCCCCATCTCTGTGCCTTTGCACTGGCAGTCTCCCCTGCCTGGCCTGCCCTCCCCTTCATCTCTACTTCTTAGATTTCCTACCTTCCTTCAAGACTCAGCTCAAATCCCACCTTCTGGAAGAGCCTTTCCTGCCCTGCTCCTAGCCCCTCTCAGTTTACCCTTATGTACTCTGTGGAGCTTGCATATAACCATCCCCCCAATTAGAATGCAAGTACTTTGAGGGCAAAGATTCTGTATGTAGGAGTGGAGTTTTCTCTTCCTTTGCACCCCTGGTGCTTTTGCACACATTAAACATTTAATAAATGCTTGCTGACTGACTCACCTCTGCATTTTAAAAGCCTTTGCTTACTTCCAGGCTTAGCTCTGATGATGAGATGAGAATTTCTACAGGAGGCCTTTCTCTATCCCTGTCACTTATCATTCTCCTCCCTCTCAAATGAGTGGTTCATATGTATATAATATGCATGTGTGTGTGAGTGAGTATATGCATGTATGTATGTATGTATACACATATATACATACCTGTTGTGTCATAGAATGTAAACTCTCTGAGTGCAGGCGCAAGTTCACTTTTGTCTGTCCCCAGTGCTTGGCACAGTACCTCTCACACAAAGTAGGTCCTTATTAAGTGATCACTGATTTATTAACTGATGGATGTCTCTCTTGTTTGGGAAACCCACTCATAGCCCCCCTGACTGCTGTCCAGGGTCTGACCCCATTACAATCACAGAGCTTCTAGATCTTAAATCCCACATTGACTTCACACTCCATTTTTTTTTTTTGCTTAAAAAGCCCATTTATTCTCAGTATAGTCAGCAATGAGTGACCCAAAGTCCCTTCTCCTGCTTTTTTGGGACTCACTCCAGGGATTGAGGGGAAAACTGTGTATAATGATCATTTCTCTGTAAGCTTCATTCTTTTTTTTTTTTAACCGAATGAGGAATAAAATTGCCCTCTGTAAATCTCAGCTGGAGAGGGATGGGAAGGAATTGTGGGTTCCTGTCTCAGCCTTCTCTATCAGCATCCACTTGAATCCAGGGCCTAGGCACATGGTCCCTACTTCTGGGGAAGTGACAGCATGCTGGGGTGAAGCAGTCTCTCTCCCAGATACAAGACAAGCTCTCCACTGGAAGCCATTGGTGCCTCCTGGGCTTTCCAGGGATGGTGCCCTGAGGAGATTCCCATAGGTCTGGCTCCTGCTGTGGCCTCTGCTATGTTTAGCAGCTACTATTAATATAGGGAGAGTTTGGGGAACCTTGGGAAGAGAGCAGCAGTCAGCATCTTAGAGATGATAAATTATAGGATTTAGAGCTCAAAGAGATATTCCAGATCATCTAAGTCAATTCTCCTTTTTAATGAGAAGACTGAGGCTCAGAGAGAAGTGACTTGCCTATAGATAGTAACAGAGCCAGGATCTAACTCCAGACCCTCTGACTCAAAATCCAGACTTCATCCTATGAAGCTATGGGGACAACTTGAGGGCAACCAGCCTGAGAATGAGAACCTCCCTAGTCAATGAAGGGGATGTTGACAGTTTACCAGCATTAGGAGAGGGGGTTAAAAGGGCAAGAAGCCCCTGTGAGGGGGGTTGGAGCTGAAGGAACTTGGGGCATTTGCGTTTGACAAAAGAAGATATAGAGGATGTGAAAACTCTCTTCAACGTCATATGGTAGAAGGATTGTTCTGCTTGGCTCCAGAGGACAGAATGAGGAGCAGGGATGGTGGAGGGGTAGGGCTAGGGGTCAGAGGGCCAAACAGAGGAACTTCATAGTCAGTTGAGCTGTCCCAAAGTGGAATGAGCTATCTCAGGAGGTAGCAGGTTTCCCCCTCACTGGAGATTTTCAAATAGAGGCTGGATAACCATTTGTTGGAAATGTCATAGAAAGAATTTTTGTTTAAGTCCATGTCTCAGAAGTTCCTTCCAGATCTGGGATTCTCCTCCCACCATCCACTGAGGCACAAGCCACCTGAGGTTGTGATTCGTCAGCAGACAAGGGTCAAGACGTATTAGCTGATGTGAATTGGTTTGAGGCTCAGAAACTACAGACTGAAGACTGATCAGTTTCAGCATAAGGAATGGGATTTTGGCTCCAAATTGGTAGATTTCCACATCTGAATCTGTACAACTTTGTGGCTCTGGGTGATCCAGGAGGCTTGAAGGCAGGAGGCAGAATGGGAGGCAAGCGATACAGGACTCAGTAGGCATCCTTCCCTCTCTCTGGGTTTTGCTCTATGAAGCTCCAATGTCATCATAGTCTTCATCAGATGAGTCATCTTCATGACCACCTGTGACTGCTGGGGTACATGGCTCTGCCCAAGCCAGAATATATAGATGGCAAACACATTTCATCCCCTGAGACCTTTCCCTCCTCTGGATCCCATACCTCCACTAGGTTAGATGAGACCCAAAGAATACAACCCCTGGAGTCCTTATCTCCAATCCCCAAGTGCCTTCTACTCAGCACATTTTTCTCTGGGATGAGATGATTAATATTGTGAATTCCAGAGCTCAGGGAATAACTGGAGCTCTTCCCCAACTCAGGAACACAGCCACTAACAGGGACATTGGGAAGGCTCAACTTTGCGCCCCAAACCCAGAACAGAATCACAGATTTGGAACTGGGGAAGGACCTTACATATTCATAGAGTCCAACTCCTTCATCTTACAGAGGAAGAAACTAAGCCCTCAAAATAAGTGATGTTAGAGCTATCTAATTCAATCCTCTCATTTTACAAATGAGGAAACTGAGACCCAGAGAAGTTATGGTACTTGTCAATAGTCACACAGGTAAGTAAGCAGAAGAGATGGGATTTGAATCCAGTCCTTCAGTTCCAAATCCAAATTTCCACTGCACTGCCTAGCCCATCAAGCTGGCCCCATCCCTCCAAGATGGAGCCCCAAATCATGGAGTCAAAACCAGAGAAGCAACTCCAAAGCAAAGGATCTTGTCTCCACAACTCTTGGAGAGAGAAACAAAGGAAATACGAGATAAGCTCACAGCCTGGAGTGCTGGAGTGCCAATTTACTATAATTACTCTATTACGCCCATTTTACAGATGAAGAAATAGAAGCAGACAAAGTTGCCTAGGTAGAAAATGTCTGGGACAGGATTTGAACTCAGGTCTTCTAGACTCCAGATGTAAGACTCTAGCCACTGTACCATTGGTGATAACCAGTTGAAAGACCTGGGGGTGGGGATTAGTCTAGAGAAGAAAAGTCTTGGAGCCAGGATAGACCTGAATTCAAATCCTGCTCAGACCTTACTATGTTACCTTGGGCAAGTCTCTTAAACTCTCAACCTCAGTTTACCCATCTGTAAAATGATGATAATAATAGCACCTATGTCCCAGGGCTGTTGTGAGGATCAAATGAGATAACATATGCTTTCCAAACTTTAAAGCACTCAATAAATGCTCAAATTATTGTTATTATTAATAAGACTCCCTGCCTCAAACACACACACACACACCTGTCTTGGGTTCATCCATCCAAACCAAACATCCCAACCTGCCTACCTGCTCCCCATTCACTCCATGGGTATTTCACTTTCTCCTTTCCCCTCTGTTACCTGGACACACAAAGGAAGCCATGGGTGGTGCCTGGGATGAGCCAGAATTCTCATAACACTCCCCAGAGGAGGTGCTGGAGTCGTCCTCAGCCACGGGTGCTGCTGAAACAATTCTAGAGTGGCTTCCTGCAAGGGAACCAGAAACAAGGGAAGACTTTTTTTTCCAACTGGGACTTATCCTAGGGACATTTGATTCTGCTTGGCCTCAGGGGAAAAAATTAGAATCACTGGGGGACAGTGGCAGGGGCAGATTTGGGCTCAGCTGAATCAGAGATGACTTCCTCGAGTTATTCCAGAATTCCTGAAGCTGAGTTGGAAGGGATCTCAGAGACCATTTCGTCCAACTAGCACCTGAACAAAGACCTTTGGAAGTGGTGCTTCAGCCTCTGAGCTTAGCCTCCAGAGATGGGCAACTTAGCCCCTCACCAGGCAGCGCATTGATTCCACTTTGGGACAGTTCTCACTATTAGGAAGCATTTTCTTATGTCAAGTGTAAAATGGCATCTCTGCAATTTGAAAATGGTGGTTTCTAGTTTTTCCCTCTGGAGCAAAGGAGAACCAACCTAGCCTGTCTTTCGTGTGATGGGCTTTTAAATGCTTAGGACCAAGAATCACAGTTTAGATCTGGGACAGACCTCAGACGCCAGCTGGTCCAATCTCCTTGTTCTTCAGATGGGAAAACTAAGCCTCAGAAATGGGCAGAATTATGATCAGAAGATCACAAATCCATCGTTAGAAGGGTCCTTACATGCAATCTAATCTAACCTTATTTTACAGATGAGGAAACTGATGTTCAGAGGAAGTAAAATGACTTGGCCAGGGTCTCATAGATCATAAGCAGAAGAGTCAGGGTTTTAAATTAGGTCTTCTAGTCTCCAAAGCCAATGCTCTGCCCACTGTATCACACCGCCTTTTGGGAAGACCACTGTCCTATCCTTTCCCCAAGACTTTTCTTCACCAGACTTATCCCCATCCCCGTCCAGGTCTTTCAACTGGTTATCACCAATTAGGTGGCACAGTGGCTAGAGTGTTACATCTAGGGTCTGGAAGTTCTGAATTCAAATTCCATCTCAGACACTTTCTACCTAGGCAACTCTCTACTTCAGTTTTCCTCATCTGTAAAATGGGGGTAATAGAGTAATTATAGGAACTACCTGCCAGGATATCTCATTATCAAATGAGACGATATTTACAAAGCTCTTTGCAAATCTTAAAGCACTTTTTGAATCCCAGGTGTTATTATTAGATGTCATGGTGTAGATGGTCTTTACCATCCTGCTTGCTCTCCTCAGTGTTGCAGTGGTGAAAATACATACTGGTCGAACTTGAGCGAACCTCGTATGTCACCCAAATGCAAGTCTTATAGTTCAGAGGAAGACACTGACATCCCATGTGGGGAAGGAACTTCACCTAGCTCCCATAAACTGTCAGGGGTTGGAACAGGATTCGAATCCAGGCTTCCTGCCCCTTCCTTCAGTTAGGGGCTGGACTTGTTGCAGCCACATGACCCTCTTAGCTCTACAAATTTATAGTTTCATGATTCTCAGGACACCTCAGGTTCGTGCTTCCTCCCAATCAGATTGTTTTAGGCATAACTAGGTATAATGTTATTAATTTTTAATTTAATTTTCTTTCATTATCAGTTCCAAATTCTCTCCCTCCCTCCTCTCCTCCTCTACCTATTGAGAAGGCAAGAAAAATAAAGACATTACAAATGTGTATAATTGAGGAAAATAAATTACTGCACTGGTCTTGTCCAAGAAAGAAAGTAAGGAGAGAGAGAGACAGAGAGAGAGAGAGAGAGACAGACAGACAGAGAGACAGAGACAGAGAGACAGAGACAGACAGACAGACAGAGAGACAGAGAGAGAAGAAAGTTCACTTCAATCTATCCTCTGAGGCCATCAACTCTCTATCTGGAGGTGGATAACACCTCATGATGAGGTCTTTGGAACTGTGGTCCAACCAGATTTTTTAAAAATGAAAACATAATCGATGCTTCTCTTTCATTTTTTAAACAAAGTCTCTCATGTAAAAGCTATGTTTCTTCCTCCCATTCACCCTGTGAAACTTCCCTTGTAACAACCCCTGAACCCCCGCCAAAAACCAAAACAAAACAACAAAACACAACAGTTTAGCAAAACTAACTAGGAAGCCAACAGAGTATGTCAGGTATGCAACATTCTGTGCCCATAGCCCTCCCCTTTCCACCCAGATTTGATGGAATAAGGGCTCCTCCCCCGGATGGGCTTACCAAGAATAGTGGCCTGGGACCCAGCCAGCTCCAGGTTGGGAGGAGCCTCCAGGATGTTCCTTTCTGAAGAAGAGCCTTGGAAGATGAACAGAGGCGGCTTGCTTCTGGGACTGTTGCAGTAATCTTCCCCAGAAGAGGTACTGGATTCACTATTGTGCCTCAGGTGGTTCTGAGAAGCCAGGAGCCGGGCATCTAAAATCCGAGGGGGAGGGTTGGTGGGGTTAGACTAGAGGATAAGGGGAGCTGTTTGCCCAGAAAGATGACTGACAGCAGGATGGCTTCAAGTTAGACCCCAAAAGAACCTCCTTTCTGAGATGCCTAGAATTTGGAGGAGGAAAAGAACTTGAGTTTTAACTAGTCTACTCCCCCACCCCCATTTTGAAGATGGGAAAGTGAAAGTCAGAGAAGAGGCTAATAACTCATACTTCCATATTTTCCTCACCCTAAGAGATAGGCAACAGAGGGACTATCATTCCTTTTTCACAGGTGAGGAAACTGAGACCCAGAAAGGTCACACAGGTAGTAAATGGAAGAGGTGGGATTAGAACCCGGGTCCTGACTCCAAACCCTGTGATCTTTCTGGATCCCACTAAATCTTTTACTCTCAGTGTCAGACATCCCCAGCGCCTGTGTGGTCATTATATGTTATGGTTACAGTCGCTTCACCAACCTGGTCATTCCCTTCTGAACTCTCTAGCTATGGATTTCCTTCCTCAAAGGTGTTACCTTGTTCATTAAGATAGGTACTGAAGCTTAGAGGGATGAGGCCTGGTGAGGAAGAGAGAAAGCTTGAAGAAATGCTTTCCTTCCCCAGGTGGTGAAGCAAGGCAGCCAGCTTGGGGGCGGGGCTGGGGCGAGGGGAGGGCGAGCCTTCATAACCCAATGGATTTGAGTGTGCCCCCCCCCACTCTCTCTCCCTCCCTCCCCGCCTCTGAGTAAGCAAGAGGAATGTTCTGGCAATCACAGAAGGGGTGGTGGCCTTGGGAGGGCACATGGTGAGTTGGGACCATCACTGGCCTTGCAACCTGAAGTACAGGGCCCTAATCTTGGCTTGGTCACTTCTTATCCATGTATGACCTTGGTCTAGCAAGTCCCTTGACCTTTGTAGGGCTTTGTTTTTCTCATCCATAAAAAGAGATGGTTGGACCAGTTCGAGCACCTTACAGATTGGGCGCTAAGTGATTGTGTGAAATGTGGAGCCCAAAGGGAATCCGGTGCTCCAGGGAGGGTCCAGCCGGGTGTGGAAGGGGGCTGCTACCAGAGCGGTGAATTCCTCAGTGTGCAAGCACGCGACAGCTTATATTTAAATGCCACTTTAAGGTTTGCAAAGCATTGTACAAATATCGTTGATCTCATCCTCCCAACAACCAAGTGCTTTTATTATGCCCATTTCATAGATGAGGAAACTGAGGTATACAGAGGTCAAGTTAAACTACCAAAAGGCAACTAGGTAGTGCAGTGGCTAAAGAGCTAGACTTTGAGTCCAGAAGACTTGAGTTCAAATCCAGCCTCCGATACTTACTAGTTGTATGGACCTGCCTCAGTTTCCACATCTATAAAATGGAGATGTTATTATTAACACCTACCTCTCAGTTAACACATGTAAAGTGTTTTGCAAACCTTAAAGCACTATATAAATGATAGCATCATCCTCATTATGTGACTTATCCAAGGTCACACAGCCAAGAAGTGTCTGAGGTCAGATTTGAACTCAGGCCTTCCTGTCTTGTCAAGGATGTCTCACAGACCCAGATGGGAGCTGGTAGAGCCAGAAGGGACCTCTGCTGTCTCCTGGAACAACTCTCTGTGTTGTTACAAAGGAGGAAACCGGAGTCGAGCAGGGGGAAGCTATGAGACAGGTCCCCAGGCTTGTAAGCACCAGAGGCAGCATTAGAACTCCTGGCTCTGAAGCCCATATTCTGCAGGGAGCAGGGTCATTCTAGATGGTTCTTTCCAGCTCTAGAATTCTATGGGTTCATGGTTCTCAGGATGGGACAGTTTCATGCTTCTTTCAGCCAGATTTAAGACTTCTTGAAGTCTCTTGTTTGCACATCAGTCATTTCAGACACATTCCCCTTCCTAACCTTCCAGTGAACTTTTTCTTACAACAAGGAAAAACATCTAAGAAAAAGCAATTGACACAGTGACACTATATGTGACATTCTGCACCCACAGACCCCCACCTCCCCAAGGAACCTTTCACCGCAAATTGATGGATCAGGGTTTCTCCCTTGGATCAGCTTACCAGGCAGAGTGGCCCGGGAGCCAGCCAGCTCCAGGTTAGGAGGCTGCACCAGGAGGTGGCTGGACCAAGGTAGCCTGCTAGTGGGACTATTACAGTAACCTTCTCCAGAAGACGTACTGGACTCACTGTCATGCCTCAGGTAACTTTGAGGAGCTGGGGCAGGGGGATCTGCAATGCAAGGTCAAGATTTAGGGGATTAGAAAGCAGGGGATGGAGAACTTTTCTGAGAACAGGAAAAGATGACCTTTAGTTGGTCAGTCAGCCAACAAACATTTTAGCAAGAAAACTTCAGGTTAATCTAAAAATAAAGAGATTAATAGAGCTTTCTTAGTTCCAAAAGGGGCCTTAGAGATCAACCAGTCTCCCCCCCCTGCTTAACGTTTGGGGAAACTGAGGCCACAAGGAGACCAGTAATAGCTCACACCTATGTAGGACTTTAAGGCTTACAGAAAGCTTTCAGAAAAAAACCTGTTTCTGAGGCCCAGAGAGGCAAAGCAATTTGTACAAGGTCATACGAGTTCTAAGTAGCACAGCTGAGATCTGATCCCAGGCCTTGTGGCTCCAAACCCAAGGCCCTTTCCACGGCTCCATCCAGCCTCTGCTTACAAAGTGTAATCACCACAGTGGGATGGTGAGAGACACTGATGCTGGAGCCTCTCAGGGTAAGTGAGTCTCCAAGGAGGCCCTAGAGCCGCTCCCTTCCCCCCATTCCACTCTCTCTCACCCTCCTGCAGTGGGGGCATCCTGAACCTGCTTTGCTGGACCATGTCTTCAGTCACTCGGTGCTTCTGGGAGTCTGAAAGCAGAGTTCATGATGGTGATAAAGGGAGCCCTAAGGGAGTGGTGGAGGGCAAAGGGGTCTTATGTCAAGGCTAGAGGGGGTAGGGGTCGGGGATGAAACACAGAGATGCTGCAGAACACACCTGGAGTTGGGAGGAGAGTCCCAGGGTAGAATCTTCCCTCCCTCTGAAACCTACAAGCTGTGTGAACCTGGGCAAGTCACTTCCTCCTGTGAGCCCTAGGACTCCGAAGGGGCAGAGAGACCTCCCTGGCTATGCCCTGAGCACCTTGGCCACCCTCTCTGCAGGATTTACTTCACAAGGTGCTAAATACAAGTAAGGCTGTGTCTGCTGACTTTGGCAAGCCTTCAAACCCTCTGCTCATGTCAGAGCTCTGGATTAGGCTTGGTCTGTGGAAAGCAGGTGGGGGCTCCACAGACAGCTCAGGCAGCCCTGAATGAAGCATGTCTGGGAACATTTTCCCTGTGGGCTTCCTGGCTTCCAGTGAGCCCCAGCTGGGAGAGTCTGAGCCCTGAGTCTGAATCCTGGGTCTGCCATTTACTCCTTGAGTGACCTTGGACAAGTACCTTCCCTTTTCTGGGCCTCAATTTCCTCACCTGTAAAATGAGGGACTCAATGGTCTCTAAGGTCTCTTCAGCCTCTAGATCTCTGATCTCATGAGGTGCTGCCCTATGCCCCTCAGGGAAGGTGGTAGAAAAGAAAAGATGCCACCCCTGGAGTCAGAGAACCTGGCTCATAACCCCATTCCTGATACTTAGGACCTAGGTTAAGTCACTTACCCATTCCCAGGACCTCAGTTTCCTCACTTACTAAAAGAGGAAATTAGCCTGTGGTCTCAAAGGTGACTCCCTGGCAGTGTGAGTCCAAGTGTGGCTGCTCTCAGAGGCCCCCTGGGGGATCGCTCCTCCACAAGTGATCAGGAACCTTGCTCAGACATCTGCCTTAAACCCCAATGTTCTATTTCTTACCTCACCCCAACCTTAGGGCCCACAAAGGGCATACAGGGGGAGGGTTTGGGGAGACCAGGTAGAAGGGGCATTGGCTGAGGCAGGTGGGAGCAGAAGAGTGAGCTCCAGGGGAGCTATTCTTCCCCCCCATCTTTCCCTTCTTAAAGTGGGGGTGAGGAGGAAAGGAAGGCCGGGACAGAGATCACCAGGAAGGAGAGACAGGGAGGGGGATGATGCCCCTTACAAGGACCTATACAAATCTGTCCCAAGACCCCAAAGCATTTAGAACCTGTGAACTTATCCTCTTCCTCTATGAAAAAAGCAAGACAGATTACTCCCGTTTCACAGAAGGAATAAATGAGGAAGACGGTGTCTGGTCTTCCCTAGGAGGCAGTGCTAAAACTTGACAGTGAAACCCAGAAGTCCCATCTTCGAGCCTAGCCCCCTTTTTATTCATCTCAAGCTCCCCAGGCCAGGGAGTCAGGCAGGGAGACACTCACTATAGAAGGTTGAGAGGGGCACTGGGGGCTGCGTGTGGAAATCATAGCGTTCATAGTCAGAGTCAGAGTCGGAGTCAGAGTCCTTGGAGGGCAGGGCTCCCACCTGCAGGGATAGCTTGGGTGCTGGGAAGAAAACAATAGAGTCAGGACAGGAAGAGGGGGGATGGAGATGGACAGCTGCTGCAGAAAGACTATTCATTCAATGTCATCCAGAGTGCACTTATTAAATGCCCACTGTGAGCCTGGCACTGTGCTGAGCACTGGGGAGACCAAGAAGAAAAACAGAAATGGAAGTCGCCAAGAAGCCTGCACGCCCTTGGTTAGCGGCAAGGACCTGGCGCTGAATTTGAACTCAAAGACCAAAGGTTCTTACTCTTTGTAACCTGGAGCAGGCCATCTGACTTCTATGGACTGTGACTTCCCCTGCTGTAAAATGAGCGAGTTGGGCTAGCTCTGAATCCTATGAGAAGAGAGCGGGAAGGCAGAAGGGAGGGGAGGACTTGACCCTTGGAGGGACCTTAGAGCACCTGATGCTCATTTTATAGATGAGGAAATTGGGGTCCTGGGAGGCCCCACAACTTCCCCAGGTCTCAGAGTAGTGACAGAGACAAGATTTGAACCCAGGCCCTTTCCATTGTGCCATAAAGAAAGCAACAGAGGAGAAAGGCAGGAAGGCAATAGGGAGTAGGGAGTGGGAACCAGGAGAATGGGGAGCTGACTGGCTGGTCTACTCTGAAGGGTGACAATGTCACAAATGCCTAGTCAATCGGCACAGCAATTGTTTGCTCTGGGAACAAAGGATTGCCCCTGCATGCCGTGAGATTAATACTCTACACTCATTTCCAGTTCCTGACTCCAGATGGAGCTGCCATTTTGGCTTAAGAGCCCAGGGAAACTCTGACCCTTCCTCAGGGATGAATCCTACCCTGCCCATCCCCAAGCTCCAGCCCAGCATCTCCCTCCAGCCCTCCAACCTCAAGGTGGATGGAATTCTACCTTCTTCTTTAGGGATGGTGATAGAGACCTCCTGGTAGCTATTGTTTCCTCCGAGGGTGGCTGTGGATGTCCGCTGATTATGATTTTCCGTGGTTGGGAGTGCTGAGGGTAGGGAGGCACATAAGTAGTGGAAAGACTTTGGGATTAGGAGTCCGAAGGCCTAGCTTCTGGTGTCAAGCTCCATTCCTCACTAGCTGTGTGACTTTGGGCAAGTCTTTGCCTCTTGGGGCCTCAGTTTACCCAGTTTGCCCCAGTACTCTCAGAGGGTAAGCAGGCCAATCTCCAACCCATCCTGGGAGAGCATATCCCTAGGGATTGTAAATGTTCAGGACACTTACCATACTTTCCTTTAGCCTTCAGAAAAATGAAAGCCAGAGCGGTGAGTGACCCCAGGAGGAGAACTGCCAGGACAATGCATAAGAAAAGGAGAAGCTGCTCTGGAAACCCCTTCTTTTGCATTCCAATTGGCACCAAGGATGCTGCAAGCAAGAGAATGAGTGAAGGGAAGAGCCTTGGAGCTGGAAGGGGCCCAGGGATGCGGACTGCCAGCTGGAGGGGGCTGCCAGGTCCTCAGTCCACCATCCTCATGTGCCTTCAAGGCTCATCCAGGCACCACCTCCCCCACGAGGGCTTCTTGGAGCCTCCCTGGCAAAGTTGCCCCTCCTCAGGCTAGAGGTTTCCAGGGTCAGGATTAGGTTTAGTTTTGTCTTTCTCTTCTTAGCTCCTGGCACGTAGTAAATGCTTCATTAATGTTTGTTGAACATTATTGAAGACATGTATCTGATTTCTATCCCACTGTAAACCTCCAACGGAAAGTATTTCCTTGTGGAAAAAGCAGTGGCCTGGGGAATCTGGAGACTTGGTCACTGTAGCAGAGAGTGGGCAAAGCATGTAACGGGCATTTAATAAATGCGTGTTGATTTGAAGCAAAGATCACTGCTCTGGCAGTCTGAAGACCTGGATTTGAGTCCTGACTCTAAGTTACTAATTGATCATATGACCCTAGCCTGGGAAAGTCCTTATACTGCTCTCTGCCTTGATTTCTCCATCTGTAAAATGAGGATAATATAAGCACACGGTGTCAGAATTAGAGAGATTATAGGACTATAGATTTGGGGCCAGAATTGTAATTCTCACATTTACAAGTGAGGAAACAGGTTCAGAGAGGTTCAGATTCTTCTAGGGTCACACAGCTAGTAAGTATCTAAGGTAGGATTTCTAATTCCAGCACTCTAATCACTATGCCACGTTTCATCTAATCCATATCTGAGCAGTAATCTTCTATATAACATTTTTTAGGAGGCGGTTGGGGTTAAATGACTTGCCCAGGGTCACATAGCTAGTAAGTATCTGAGGTCAGATTTGAACTCAGGGCCTCTTGACTCTAGGGACAGTGTTCTATCCCTGGTGCCACCTAGCTGCCCCTCTATAACATTGTCAATAAACTTCTGCTTACAGACCTTGAGGGATGGGACTGTTCCTACCCCACAGGGTTGTGAGGTAGAAAAAAAAAAGTGCTTTGTACAATATAAACTGTTATCATTATTTTCATCTTTAAAATCTTCACAAGATTCCCTTTCTTCTCCTGTTGCTCTGTTCCAGGAGAGTATTATCGCCTTTGTAGGAAGAATATTTCTCAGCTTTTCTAACCTAAATCCTTCTATTGTTCTGTCCTGTGATGAGCACAAAGTTAACTGCTCCCTCCCTCCTACATGGGATCCCTTTGTATAACTGAAATGGGTAGAGCGGACGTCTAGGTGGGGATGGCCGTGGAAAGTGCCGAGTGGGGAATTGGCAGATGCATCAAGGGCTAGAATCAATGAGCTACCCCCAGCTAGGCATGAAGTACCCAGCAGTGTCCCTGAGTGAGGACGCATGCCTCCCCTCCATCCGCTCCAGCCCTGGGAGAGGAAGGAGAGAAGGGCACACCCAATAGATGAAGATTATGGCGTCATAGCATCACAGGGACCTGAGGGCATAGCAGACAGACTCCTTTCTTGGAAGACTCACCCGTTGTGGGTAACTGAGGTTGTGAGGAGGTCTTGGGAATCAGTGACATATTGAAACTCAGAGAGCCTGGCAGAGAGGACCAAAGAGAGAACATTCAAGTCAACCAAACTGGGGCCCTTGGAGGGGAAGGAAACAGACAACGAAGGGCTGGGAAATATGACAGAAGGGATGAGGAGACATCAGGGCTAGGACTGGTCCGTGGTCTGAGGAGCTGGGACTGTAGGAGAAGACCCATAGAAAGGGTAGTTGGGTTGTTCCCCACCTTCCTGCCCATTCCCACTGCTACTAAGGGATGACTGAACGGTGATGGCGGCAGCAGCGGCAGCGATCCCATACCTGCTGTCAATGCCTTTGACACTGGGAGGAGGTGGAATGAAGCTAGGGTACAAGGGGGTGCTGGGTACTCCAGTGAAAAGAACACTGGGCCACAGACCTAGACCATCCCATCCCCTGAGGGCCGGTCAAGGTTGAGAGTGGCTCTTCAGCAGCCTAAGTACAGAAGAATGAATTTCCCACCCCAGGAACACTCCAAGGCTGTCCGCTAGGTCACTGAGAGCTCCTTGTCTGCATCAGCAGAGGGAGGACTCTGGAATCAAGGGCCCTTAAATGTTGTTCTGCCCCAGTGCCCAAGCCACGGAGATCCCAGCTGATGTTCCTGATGCTGTCACTTCTCTCCTCCTCACTTCATCTTGGATTTTTGTATGAATTTCTGTGAGCATGTGATTGTCCCTATGGAATGTGAGCCTAGCAGTGTCTTATACCTAGTAGCCCCTGTTTGTTGAGTTGAGATGGATTTGAATGCACCCAATAGATGAAGATTATAGCATCATAGGGACCTGAAGGCATAGCAGACAGACAGATGGGTGAAAGAACAGACC